>NW_008752259.1:70593-121392 GCF_000715545.1 Opisthorchis viverrini | reverse complement strand
TCAAGGTTGTCTGATTGAGCGGTTGGAGGTGTAGGCACCTCAGAATGGTTGACATAAGCAAACACTAGGTCCCCTCCCTCACCCACTCTTCTTCTTTTCGCCCTAGGGCTTTTAATATATATATATATATATATATATATATATAACTAGACAAGCCTTATGGTTGTACGGCAGTGAAGCATCAGTGGCAACACTGATTTTGGTGTGCTTGATGATGATGATGCCCGAATCTGGTGAGAGCACCGGGTCAGCAATGCTGAAGTACGTCGAATGTTATTCGGGAGAAATAACCCATCCTCGATAGGTGAACTGATCACACCTTATAGGTTGCCCTGGCTTGGCCACGTGATACGTATACCAGTCGACCGAATTCCCCGAAGGGCTCTTTTCGCACAACCACGTGAAGGGTGGAAGAGAGTCAGAGGTGGTCAAACAATGACTTGGCAGCGAAGTATGAAAGCCATTACCAACAAACTCAGCTGTGTCGGTCACTGCGGTCTTCCTGGATGGGAACCCCGAGACGGGCCACATCAATGGCTAGGAACATGGTCAGACATGACCCAGTCGCGCCCTCAATGGCGCTCGTGCATCCAAGCTATTGCCTTCAATGCATAGCTTTTTTCCAACCCNGCTGACAGTGCTTTAATTTATGCATCAATTTACCAGCTTGCGCGTGCAATGCGCAGCCACCTATCCCCCCAAATCATCGGTGAACGAAACAGTGGCAGCTACAACCACTGTACGACGAGTACGCGGTTATTACAGCTGACAATGATGATGATGATACACGGCCGAGCCGTCATAGTCAACAGTGCTGGATGTTTTCCGCCATTGAAGTACCTGCTGCACAACCACATACCCGTTTTCTAATCACCTCGTTACTAATCCGTTGACACTATCCAAATCAAGCAAGATTCGGTGACATCACCTGTCTGCAGACGCCATGTTTCACAGCCATACAACAACGTGGCTCTAATTGTAGCCTGCTACAGGCGACCCTTAATACCCAGTGATATGTCCTTTTGGCGCCACAAGTGCCGCAGACTAGCAAACGTCTTTCGGGCTTTTGAGATTCTTGCACTGACAGCATCTGAGAGATTTCCGTCAGAGTTGATAAAACTACCCTGGTTTGTAAATGGACCAACTGGTTAGAGCGCGAATTTACCGACCGGAAGGTCCGTGGTTCGAACCCGACCTCTGCCTCTCGACTTCTGTCTAGGCTTGGGCAACCTGGCAGTATCCTAGCCCTCATGCTTCCTTCTGGTGGCATGGCAGCTAGGCACCGAAAGGGTGCGACAGCTGAACGATTATTAAATTTCCCACAAGCTCCAGTTGTTCTCCTTGGATCGTAATGGGTACGTTCAGAGACTGCATGTCCTAAGGCAAGACTTTGTATTTTGAAGGTGCGAGTTGCTTGTCGAAAGATGGTATGACGATGGAAAATACTTGAAACCGATTGGGTAGTCATCGTTTTCGAAATCTACCGATTGTCACCAAACTTTTTCGAAAGTGGTATGACGATGTTTAGTCTATTCAATAGGGCTTTTGCTCCGCATTTGTCTTCACGGATGAAGACGACGTCGTCTGCGTACTCCAGATCTACAAAGTTCTCGCGATCGACGATTTCAACTCCAGGGATTTGAAGCCCTTTCAGAGTTCGCCTCAGTAGTACATCAATAACGAAGCTGAACAAGCGGAACCTCTTTCGAGACAACTCGCGTGACAACTCTTCGGCGGGGGACCATTGTGTTTGCACCTGCTCATTGGTAGGAACCCACCAAAACGTAGCAGGGACGAATGAACCAAGCTCCAACAGCTATAGCTGTGCAGACGTCCAATTGGCTTTGGTAAATGACCGATAGGCAGTGTTTTGAACCTCATCACGTCTCTGGATCACCGAACGTAATTAGTGATACGTCACCGAATGGATATCGGAGGACGCCGTTTTCTTATTCAAAATCTACTAAAACAAATAAATTTTGCGCACTGGAAAAGGACCGCACAACAAAGAGCGCATTTGACAGTTGGTCATGGTATCACATGGTATCACGTTGAAATTTTCATAATTTTCTTACCTTATATGGATGGATTTCTAACATTTACTATATGCTGCTTATAGAATGTATCGTTAGCCAAGGCGAGAAAGCACAACATTAAATGGAATGCATAAATCAGCTGCTTAACCATCCATTAACTGAGGTGGGACACCTAAGTTGTGAAGGGCCAAGTGGGCTGAGAATAGCCGTGATCATCAAACCATCGAAGAAAAAAATAACGAGAGGAAATGGAGGTGCACCGCCTACAGGGTTTTCCTTGAGTGACCATCTTCAATATGCAGAGCCTGGTTTATTCCTGAAGATAGGGACACCTCACTTTTACTGTTAAATCTCTTGAGAGATGCCATTAAGGTTGTTAAATCACTTTGTTTGACAATTTAGTGAAGTCATTTATGCCGACTCCGTTGCAAGAGAGTAAGGCTCTCGTTTGGTGACAAATTCTGATAGTCATTTGTGCTATCATTGGAGAAATGCTATGGCATCTTGAAATCAAGGTAGCTGACTTGGATTAAGATGGTTGCGTTTTTCTGTTGGGTAGCAGCTTGTATGGACTTTGACAAGCACTGGACTACCTAACTCACCATACGGTACTTATCAATTTACGGACTCGTGCGACGATCAAGTTTTCTGAACCTGCATGGACATACCCACACAATGCTTCAGCATTGGAAGCAAAAAGACCGAACAATTCGTTTTCAGATGGTTAGGTTTCGACATCTAATCGAACGAGAAAAAAACAAAGATATCCGAGGTAGTGTCGATAGTGCCAGAACTCATCTCTTGCGGTTGAACAAGTTTTGGAGAGGAATTAAGATTATTTCTCAGAGTTTGAGATATTCATGATTGCCGCCCATTCATTCCTTATGCGTGAAAAGTTTGATACAAATTGGAGACCTTCCAAAGCTTGAAATCTTTGGCCGCCAGCTAGTTATCTGCATGGGAGTACGCAACGACCAGGAATGAATTCGCTTTCACTCTCGGTTAGATCCGTCTCGGCCTCGCAGTTATATCTTACGAGTAATATGAGGTCTCATCGTGAACTGAGGGTGGTATTGACGCGGCGAACTGCTTATACCTTGTTTGAGTGTCATCTACTGGTTAGATATATTCGACTGTCCTGGAGCAGTTCACTGATCCACAAAAGATGACTCTGGATCCCTTTGAAAAAGGTGTACGGAACCCACACAAACACGACCCTACGGCATTGCAGCGACACCACAAGTGAGCTAACAAATTGATCCGGCGTTTTTCAGCTCGTATGTTCATATATCCTAGGGAAATTGATTTTTAGAAGTTTTTTCTTCAGACACCGCATCTGTCTTACAATCCGCTCCAATGCGTTCACTTTAAACCCATTTATACTTGTTTCAGCTCGGTCAATGACGGAAAGAAGATCCGGGCGAGTGAAGAAGCAGTTAGATTATGCTCATTTGGCTGGTGATAGTGATGAAGAGTTTTTCGATGATGAACCAAAAAATGTGAAGAAGAGTAAACCAACTAAGGATGACGACGATTGGGAAATCCCTAAAGATGATAATGCGCCTATCAATAAAACGAAGAGAGGCGAAAAACCGAAAGAACGTGAACGGAAGGTATCTAAAACGACGAAAAGCGTTGTTGTATCCGTGACGAAGAAAACGGAAGCGCTCGTTCAGCCTATGACCCATTCCCCAGCATCATCAGAGCCGCGACCGAAACTGATGGAAAATGTTTTAAACTCGCCTATTTCAAACTTACCTTGCCGAACCAGAGTGTTGTCTGTTGCCTCTGAACCAAGTACTCCTTGTTTTTCTACGTCCAGTGTATCCGAAAGACCAAGAATAGCTGTGACACCGACCAGTGGTCTACGACTCGGTCTTTCTCGGAATCAGAGACTCCGTTCTTTGCATCCTAATGTCCGTATCAGCTAACAGTGATTAGCTAATCCCCATTAGTGTACATATCATGTGTATTATTGCGTGTAAGTAAATACATTTTGTTTATTCTTCTAGCCAGAGTTCTCTCCGAACCACTTCACCGTCAATGTATCGCAACGTTTGTTTACAATTCACCCCTTGAAACAACTGGGTGAGATTTGGAATAAGCTTTTCCTACGCGATTAAGGTTTAGAAATCGCATAAGGCCACTACTTGATGTAGATCGCCACCTCCCGCATTGCCAATTTTGGGATCCTATACTTGATCACCACTTAACGGTTCATAATGACGTCCAAAAAACCTCCCACATTTCGATTATTGCCTGCGTTTTACTCCTTCGTACTCAAATATCTCGGTCCTGTTCTTGGGCCCATTAATTTATCGATGCGCTCCATTGGAACTGCTCCAGTTGTGCTGAACATCCTCTGAATTATGATAGGAGTGTTCAAGTTTACTTATAAGAAGAGCTCTATTACCCAATGGAATAAGGTTTCTTGGTTGGTGACTCAAAATATCTTTGTTCAGCACGACTGTTTCAGTATGATTGATATAGCTCGTTGTTACCGGAGAATGTATGGTCAGCGCGTCTGGCCTGAAGGTCGTGTATACCTAAGTAGGCGCTCATTCTGTGAGAAGCCGACGCGTCAGTTCCCAGGAGTGCAACCGCACCGCCAGAATTCCGTTTGATCACTTCTTTCGCACAGAAATCTATGTGCTCCATACCTTCCCGTTGATTTACCGGTAAACCCGGATAAGGGAGCTAAATATTGTCTAGTCCGTTTCTATCATAAGACGTTGGTCACGGTTTGCACCTGGTCCCGTCGTGACTGATAAATAAATTGCTACAAAATTTCTGGTAGCAGCAGCACGGGTAAATTTGCGCCACCTGATCATTTACCTATCTTTAGAGTTGACTCATGAACATAAGAAGTCTTTTAGTTTACTGACAATAACCTGGTTACAGATACAACATTAGCCACTGTAACAACCGTTCTTGCTGAGTCATCGGAGGTCATTGTGGAAGGTCTCTTGTTGTGCTAAAAGAAAACTATATTGGAACAACCAGACTGTCGATGTAAGATTATTCAACTCATCCAATTTATTTGCAGTTGTTAACGCCGCATTTTCCCAGGACATCCCATGCAAGCTACTAAGTCATCACCGAACAACCATCCGGTTAATTTTTACCGCTTGTCCTTCCAGTCGGGGACAAAGAAGACTACACTGGTTCTGTGATCCGGCGAAAACAGAGGAAAATGGAAAGCTGATTGTCCCATCCATCTAACCCTCTCTGGAGATGGTGTAAAAGTCACTTCAACCCACTTTGTGACTTGTCTGTGGACAAGTACATGCCATGTAGAACGCTAAACTTATCAACAACGATGGTGCTGCGTTACTGCCTCCGACAATCAACTTGATAAGGTATTGGTCAACATGCCACCCTATTCTAACCGAAACGAACTGCCAGTAGGCGAGCTTGACACCATGTGACCTATTTGCAATTTCACGCACTTTCACGTGCTGGCAGTTGTGATCCCTCGGTCCATGTTATTTCTAGTTGTTTTGTCCTTCAATTCACCGGTCGTCCGGAATAATCTCAATCCTGATCAGCCTACACGATTTGTGAGCCAACTGAAACCCTGAATAAGATGAGTTGAATTGTGTCGTTTGACGTTTTGTAGAGGCAAGAGAACTAGCTAAGATATTGGGAATGAGAAAATATGCACCGACTGGGTATACACTGAAACAGACTAAGGACCACTAGGCTCTCGTATCAGTGGGATCTATCTATTTTCGTGACAATCTCACCCGTATAACATGTATCCCGAAAGTATTAGCCTAACCCAGATGTACATATTTCAGTCGCCTGAAATATCAAGCACAAACGTGGCCGCACACTTCGTTGGCATCTATCGGTGCTACTAGTGGGTCTCTTGCATGATCACTACAAGCAATCAGGCGTTGATATCGTCCATATACCCAAAGGACTGGAATAAATTGTTAGAAAGGATTTGGTAGACCTTGAAATGGGAAGTTAAAACAAACATATACTGTGCGCAATAGGACTTCCTATCTTAGAATTCAGCCGATCCCCTTATACGTCCTAACAATCGTTGGTTTTGCGGTTTTCCTGATATCCTGATTCAAACGAGTTGCAACAGCGAGGTGACGAAAAGACATGGGGACAAAGTCGATTGTAGTGGCTGTTGCCAATTCAACCTTTTTTCGTGAGTGTTCTGTTCATATGCTCATGCTGCCTGGGATGCTGCGAAAAGTATGCAACTTCATAGTCTTCGGTGGACCATGTTGTAAGCACTGTCATTATCGCTTTACCCACAGTCTGTTGCGCCATCCTACCGAAACAGTCTAACATTCCACTTTCAACAGAAAAACGGATTTTATTGTGTTTTTTTTCGTAAAATCTGATGATAATACTGCCTTTAGAAACCTGGTCTGTGGGCTACCATGATAGTTGTTTTTCAATGAAGATAGGATAGTTTTCCATTCACTCAACACCGAAAGACTTGCTCTTACTGTTGCTCTCCAAGACAATGCAAAGCGTAATAGGCACCCTTCGCTTGAATAAGTTGTTTTGCTGTCCCTGATTCCATTACCCGACCGTGCTCCAACACCACAATCTGATCTGCATTTTCCACCGTTGTCAACCGATGCGCGACTACCAAACATGTTCTAGAACTCATCGCTTTGTCTAAGGCAGCCTGTACAATGCGCTCGTTTTCATTGTCCAGTGCCGAAGTTGCTTCGTCCAAGAGCAGAAGTCTTGGCCGACGTAATAGCGCCCTAGCGATCGCCACACGCTGCTTTTGTCCGCCGGAAAGTTGTGAGCCGCGTTCACCAACCGTAGTTTCGTAAGCCTGGAAAAAAATTCACAATATGCCAACTTTAGCAATAGAAATAGCATTCATCACTTGTTGAGCTACTGTGCAATGATCGTAGATAAAACGTGCCTTCTGAAGAGGCGGAATTTAACTACAAGTGGTGCATTGCATAGAATTTTGGTAACGAGAGTCACGTCAATGTTATCTCACTGGATATGACGACAGAATTTCATGATTGTTTGTCATAGATTAACTACCTAACCCTAAACGCTCCGAAAGAACAATTATATCGATTTCAGGGTAAGTTAGGATAATCTACATCTCTAGTCGTTTTACCGTCATCACTTCATCCTTCTACTTCTTCCTCACAGTATATTTCCATTGTGTGGCTGGCCTTGCCGCTTCCTGGGTGTAATTTTGTCACAGCGTCTTGATGACTATGGGCATATTCGAACCGTTGCTTGTTTCCTTTTTTGCAATCTCCCTTCACCCGTGCTTCCCATTCAGTTCAATTTGATCCGGTTCATTCCTATTTTCTTCTCTCTCAATATCCCCATGTATACCTACTTTATAGACTCCAAGAGTCTTCGTTCGTTTCCACATGATACTTCAAAATTTTTATGGGAATTAGGTTTCTCGTTCATCAATAATAATTTTGGACGAGGACAGATTCACAGTCCCATTTGAAGATGTGGTCTTGTTTCCACATAAATGTCTAATATAAATCCATAAAACATCACTTTAAAGTTCATTAGTTTTCAAAAACTACCTCTGGGAGGTAGGTATAATCGCCGCAAAATTGACATTTTAACATGAAGAACGTTATTCTGAAACAGCATTCACACCCTCAACATAGCGGGGAAGCGGCTTTTCTACTAAACATAACGAAATGATCGCTACACCCAACTGTATCGGTGTTCAAAATGAGATCCTCACGATTTGGCCTGACAACGCCAAGATGAAAATAGCTCTCTTAGTAATAACTACCATGATGAGGTTGTGTGCTTTACGGTCTCGCTCAACCTGAGTTTTGTGACGTTATAGACTTCAGGCCGGGTCTCACATGTCTGTGTAGCAATGGGTGACCATATCTGAAGAGACGCGGGAAGGGTGGAATTTACATCACCATTTCTGCATTCCGTTTAAAGAATTTAAAACATGTTATCACTCTGAGGACAATACGACGTTTTGCCTTAGTAGAAAGTCTGGTGCAGTCTCCAGTTTCAGACTGATTTCTTCGTGAGTCTATGACAGTTTTCTCTGTCTGTACAGGTCGTCTCTCTGTTCATGTTCCTACTAGAAGAGATCCTTCTTCGTGTATCCCTGGATCCGGCGAATCCCCTCAGAGAGAAAAGCAAGTATAAATGTTTTTTTTGCTATCGAACAGGTTATCATTTTAGTGACACTTCTGTATTTCTGAATAATGAGAGGTTGGATTGATCGCAATTCTCCGATGAATATCCGTGACAAATGCGCAGTTAGTGTTGCGTTACCCAAGCAATAACTGAACATCAACCTAGACTCATGATGTTACTGAGAACTCTTCGACAACCGTGACCGGTTTCGCCCTACTTGAGTATCATCAGGTAGGTGCAGTCCCCGAGTTTCTGTCAACCTTTTGTTCTAATTGAGACCAAACTGAACAGATTTCGAAAACCACTATAATTTACACATCAGTTTGGAGGGACACTTAACTGAACGTCTCGTTTTATGATGGTCAAATAGATACCTTTGAGTCTCCTGTCAAAACCAAATGAACCCGTTTGTGCTAGCGTACAGTAAATCCCCAAATTGAATCACAAATTACAGTTGTAATACAGTAACACTAGATTGCCAGCCTCATCGCGGACTGCCTAAGGAGATGGTGCAGTTGAGTAGGTTTAACATTTTTTAATCAGTCCTATTACATCTAAGACGTGAAAGGCATCATCGAAATACAGAGTAGCGCTATGAATGGAGAAAGATTGTGCGATGAAAGCAGGCTTTCTTGACGGGAGTGAATTCGTGCAACGTTGGGAACGAGGAATAGTTAAAAATTGTCACCCACCAATATGGTGAAATATTGGTAGCTCGGGTGAGTTTATTGGTTGTTGATCAGATGGCTGTTGATCTGTTCGCCGAGCTTGGCAATTGGCTTGCAAACGTTTCGTCACCATACGAGGGTGGGTGACCCACCCAAGTTGGAAATTAACTTTTGAGCGATTGGTCACCGTACGAGATGGTATCAGTGCGCGGTTGAGTGAGTCTTTCCTCTAATTTCTGTATTTATGTGGTAGGTTCATCCTGATTGGGCGTCCGAAGTTTCACTTGAATGTGATGCTGTATTTTGTTTATCCTCTCCAGCACTTCGGTGTTTTTAATCGACTCCCGAAAAAAGAACAAATGTAGTTTAAACAACTGTTCTGGATGGTGCACAGAAAGCAATCCACTGTTAAGACAAAGCTGTCATGATCAGCTTGACGTGTTAGTGTAGATTGGGACAACCATGCATTCACCTTGTTACTTTCTAAGAAAGAAAGCAAAGCCACATCAAGGCACTGCTGCAATAACTAACTTTCAAGGTTTAAGACATCCGCAGCCGGATTTAAAGGCATTTAAAACATGGCGTCAAGTGGGATCCGGAGACCAAACCACTTCACCACTATTTCCACCGCACCCAGCGGGCTTAACGTACACTTGGTCCGACTTCTGGCGGGTTTTCAGAATATGACTGTTGCGCAAATCCGGCATGATACGCTGTACACAGTCTTCTGGGGGTGTTCTCGCTGTTTCATTCACTCAGTATGTATTTGTGGCCGTTCCGCCGAAGACGCAAGCTCGGATATCAGAACAGCCAAGCTGAGGCACTGTCGTCCTAAAAGGTTTCGACTCCCTTTCAAGATTAGCAAATATGATGTAAACACGGTTAAAGCACTTACCCAGACCTATCTATCTATCCAGATTTGAAGCCCGTAATTGCCTCTGAATTCGACTGAATTCCTCTTGAGAAGCGTGCATTGAGCTCGTGAAATCTTTGCTACACGACCTTGTTGACTTTATTGATTCTTATGAAGCCTTCGTAGAGTTTGGTCAGACGAGTTGTTGTTTATCACTAGAATACTTCCTGTTCAAGTTATTTCGAGCAATCAATTTGGAAAATACGTCAGTGCTTGGACGAAAGCCTGGTCTAAATTATCAGTCCAAATAAAACCAATAGCATCACACTTGCACAAACTCAAATGCGCTCTTTGGTCCTTCTAGCCTGAACGGCCATATATTCATTACCAATACCTGACTGGTTACTGACAGTTTTCCCAGAGGATGAGGATAAATTTGTGGGTACACGTGACGATGAATCAAACTGGCACTCAATGCCGAAACTGTAGGCCTATCACCAAAACATGGTTTCAGGAATCAACTTCGAAAACGAGTTTATATTCAACTTCGAGTACCTTTGGAATTTGTTTGTGCCTTGTTGTCTCTACTGCTTGAAAACAGTGTCTGGAATCGGACAGTGCTTTTTTTAATTCTAACGACTGTTTGATTTACTCCTAAATAGTCATCCCAAACAGGTTGACACGTCATATCAACGAAGGCCGAAGATTACTCTAACAAGTTTTTAACCTTACCAGGGGAAGCGTTTGAATGAAATCATGGATATTGGCTTGTTTAGCCGCATCCACTATTTCGTCCATGGTCACCTCACGAAAGTTGGCCCCATAGGCAATGTTCTCGCGAATTGTCATGTTGAATAGGTTTGGTTCCTGACAAACAAGGCCCATTTGCATTCGGATCCAAGTCGGTGCTAGCTCTAGTAAGTTAATTCCATTGATGAAAATTCCTCGATCTTTTCCTGGGTTTGTTATATCATAGAAACGAAGCAGGAGTTGAATGATTGTGGATTTTCCACATCCAGACTGTCCGACAAGTGCATGTGCTTCATTTTTTTCGACTTTATGAGAGAAATTCTGTTCGGTTAACAAGAAATGGAAGCAGAACACAGTGGAGTAGTGTAGTTTCTATGAGGTCTGTGTGCAGTATGAGGATACTGAAATGAAAAACGGAAAGGTGATGTCACCTCGTGACTTGTTTTGAATCTAAATGGCACTCTTATGGAAAACCTGAGCTTATTTATTTGCTGACTGAATATTCTGAGTTTTTGATAGTCATCGCATCCACCACCATCGTATTAGCCGGCGTTACAGACAGCAAGACCGATGTTGACTTCGATGACACAATCACGCAGTCTACTCAACCATATTTAAATCATGAAAATGAAGAAAACGAAAAGGGTGAACTAGAAAGAGACTCAGTGCCAGACTTCCACGGTTAACTACAATACCTTGCGACAACTTCAGCCATGCACAGGACTGGTCATGAGTTTCCCATCCTGGAAGGCGGACCTGATCTACAACACTTAAAATCTTCGTGTTCTCTTCCACACCTGCCAAGTCACATGTTTCCCACCCTACAGTGTATGGCTTTCCAAAGATGGTACGGAAAACAAAACTGGGATCGGTATACGATGATTCAGGCGACACAGTTCATGCCGAAGCCACTGAGGTCGGTGTTGCTGCATATTCTCCGTAACCGAAGTACCTCCTCGCGAGGATACCTTCGATTTCGAAAAAAATCGAAATCTTTCAGCCGTAACACCCTTTCGGTAAAATCGAGTGCACCCTTGAAGTCAAGGCAAACCAAGGTCGTGGGTCATTTGAACATGTGACGCTGCTTTAAGAAATAGCGAATGTGGATGCGTAGTCGGTGTAGCCCCTACCAGGCAGAATGACTGTTTGCTGTCCACGGATTAAAGGACGCCTGTCGCCATGGGACGACAAAGAATCAGTGTCACTAGAAGCCTTGCTATAGCAGCAATAACCAGATCCGTTGCGGGTACTCTTCCTGAAGATGGGCGCTACTATAGATTCATCTCAGTTGTCTTCAGCGGTCTATTCCTTCTAGAGAGACACAAAAATATCAGACTCACTGACAGAGGAATCACCGTCGTTCAGAAACGGAAGGTCGTCTGGACTATACCCAAGGTAACGCCTGCGTATGAACTCTTATACTCACAGTACACGTTATTGTCCCAGGCAAACAGCCGAGACAGGAAGCAGTAAGTGGCCAAATTAATTGGTTTACAAAACTTCCGCCTATGGACCCAAAAGTTATTCTTTGCTGCACACCAGAGAACTGGTTCCTGACGATTTTACTGACCTGTTGGACAAAACAGATGGAACAACCCGAGGACGTTTTCGTCCTTTTTGCTACTTCCATCTTTCTAACCTGGTACACCAGCTAGGCTTCCTGATGGGTTCTACTTGGCGTCCGTGGACGCTCGATTTTCGGTTGTGATTTCGGAAATCCGTCTTTGGGTTTCTGTAAAAGTCACAGTATTATCAAAGGTCCAGTGCTTGGAATAGACTCGTCTTATTTCGTGGATAGACATTCAGACGTCGCGTATCTCTTTGAAGATCTCGTCCCGGTGATCAGTAGCACAGAAATGTGCTAGAGAAGTTGCTCCTGGTAAATCTGTTTGCTTTGGAGGTTCCTAGGCTTCCCAAGGGCAAGCAAGATGAACGCATTTCGCACAGACCTAAAAGTGCGCTGAAAGGTAACAAAGGACAAGTGCACGATCGGGGTCATTGCAATCACTTCAGAAGGAGCGACAGTTAGTGACTGCCTCTCACCATTATTTACTGATGTTAATGTGGTCCAGTTGAGCCATAGGCTGCTGCTTTGGTAGGTGACGCGGTCAAACGATCACCACTGTTCCTGATATCGGTACTGCCAAGCAATAGTCTGCAGTCAGCATATATCTGAAGCAGGTCCTCTCCGTTACCCACGCGTTTCATGTCCAATACAAGACAATGACCCGATTGGGCCTCACTGATGTTGAGCCTACGTATTCATGTCATTAGCGATCAAATCGATGCCTTAGCTCTATGTACGTCAAAAGAGAACCCATAGAGACTCATCGCATTGTCGTTAACAGGTTCAAAGTTACAATCTGTTGGGTTGTAAGCAGGTACGATAATCAACTAGTGATGCACCCCTCTCAAGATCCCATACAGAGGTTGGCAAATGAACTGCGCAGAGGCGACCATCAGTTGGTATCCATTAGAATAGAAACGTATCTGTTTGATGCTTGGATATAAAATCCACCCCGGCGTGTCTAGCCTCAACGGCCTCCGCGTCACCAGAGGTACGCAGCCGGAAGTAGGAAGAGAGCGACGGGGTAGTCTGTGCTGGATCCTTGTTTCTGACGGACGGTGTACATCAGTGGAGGGAGAATACTCTTCAGTAGAGTCCAATGGGTTTACAGATGTTCAGGCAGTCTCATCAGGATAAAGTTCAACCTCTGCGCCGGTGCTATTTTAGAATGCTAGCAGGATGCACGGCAATAAATTCAGAAAGTCATATGATATAGGAAACATCGAGTAACAGTGGTTCGGTAAAACATGGGAATCAAGAGATCTGAACACGATAGCTCCCATGGTTGGTGTAGGTTTGCGGTTTGTCGAACATGTGGAGAGCACTTTCGTCTTAGGGTCACCCAGATGGAGGCCGAGTTTGGTATTACTTGATCTAGTTTAGTGGCAGTAGGGAACAATCTTGGTTCTTACCAGAATGATGCCTGCAGATTCCGGGTCCGAAATCCAGGTATCCGAATTGCACGTCATTGTATCCATTAAGGATGTTGATGACACAGGACTGGGGATGACTGCCCGTTAGCTTTACTTCCGTGGAGGTCAAAGTTGAAAGGATCCCTGCCATATATTCGGACGCGAAGTTAGATGGAATAGCAATACGATTTTATCGCTTTCACAAGCTCTGAACAATGTCCATCAGCTAACATCACATCTCACATGAATTGTGGTAGAGTGTGGGACCGCTCGCGAGAGTATGAAACACAAAAGCGGGCTGCGGAAACCTAAAGCCATTCCCCTTCACTTGACCGGAGTAGAAATCACAAATTGATCATAACCGGGCGTTTGGTACACATTGGGTGTGCCGAGTTCTCATAACTGTCATATCAGGCTAATGCTACAGCGAACCGCCACGGCCGACCGGGAGCGTCCATCACGTCAAAGTGGATCCGAGAACAAATCCCAGGTAATTAGTGCATTTTACTCGCGCCAGGAAGCAACCACTGATGATTTTGGAGAGGAGGTGCTGCAAATCATTCTCCCAATTTTGAGCACAACATGGACTTACTTCGCTGAATTAAAATAGATAAAATACCCTACGAACAAGAGCAAGTGACACGGAAATCCTGTGAAAACCTGCCGCCAATTAACTCGCTTTTCCAGAGGCTATACGGTGTTGGTGTATTTTTCTGGGATGTTTGAGTCGTCGCTACATAAACAGTTGTGAAGGCGACTCCTTGAACCGCACCACATTCGTTTGCAACGCTACTTGTTCTGTATGTGAAATTAGTGCTTGGTCAAGTGGAAGTAACGGTACGTCCGTAAATTTTAATCCCAAAAATCTTGGAAAATAGCCAAGCGAAGCTCGCTTATTTGAACCAAAAACACCGCTCAAGTCCACAGAAACAAGTACGAATATATTTGCTTATGTGGCTCAGGGCTCTCGAGATTTGGGGCGTTAGGTAAACGACTGCGTCAATGTTGTCTTCTGGGTTCGTGAACCAATTGACAAGAATCATCAGAGACTGTAGCCTGTCGAGCATTTAAAACGGCAACAGTGTGTATGAGATAAGGCGACGTAGCCGTTGGTTTGTTCGCTGAGCTGAGCAATTTGATTGCAGACGTTTCATCATCAACCCAGGTGACATCATCAAAACGCAGTTAGGGTCAGTGGTTGTGCCTAGGGCGATGTCTAGTGTAAGCAGGCTCAGAAAGGACATCTACATATACGTGTGATGCTGGCAGTGTTATATCCATTGACAATGTGTGATTATTTGAAAACAGCCACAGTGGAACAGTAAATTCTATGATCAAGTGCAGTAAAACCAAAATAAATATATTCTCAGATTCACCAGTCTTAGTTTTGGTAGGGTTCTTCGGTCTGCTGTAAACAACATCGATGGAAGACATGTCAACTCATATAATCACGTACATCTAAATTGTTGGCGTCAATGTTTTGGCAAAATATCGCCAACCGATATCCTCTATGAGGGTTTTCTCTTGAGTGTTCTCTGGAGAGTGTTGGGTTCTTCCTAGATGTTCGTACAGGTTAACTGAAAAATGAAAATCCCCATTTCCAGTCTTGAGTTCAGAATCCCCTGCCTCGATAAAGACTGAATAACGCATGGTCACTGTCTTATCCCCGTAAAACCCTTTCGATGCATTGCCGCCACACCACCCGAAGGAAGCATTAGGGCTGGGGTACTGCCAAGCCTAGACAGGAGACTGTGTGGGATTGTTTATGGTTTCTTTACGGAGACGAGTTTTTCTGGTCGAAGTCGACATCAAGCGGTCATGCAAAAGAACCTAACTGTACGTAAATTGTGAGTATGTCCTCATGAGTAGATGGGCTACTAGCAAAAGCAATGAATTCGGTAAGTTCCAGTGTGAGCCAAAGACAGTTCAATGAATCTGGATTGGTACTCTGCCTTGGACCAGGACCTTTCGTGAAATTAATCATCAGTCGTTCGGTACTTGCTTGCCACATTCTAGAAAGAACTCCGCTTACCTAATGGTCAGAATTCAACAAGAGCCTTAAGTCAGTAGGTGAAAATTACTGAGTCGTTGACGAGCGAATAGTCCAGACTAGCATATCCCAGGTTCGTGATGTTCGCAATGTTTGACAAACCAAGTTGTCCGATAAGAGATCTCCAGGAATTTTTAGCACAGACTGAGAAAACCAACTCCCCTAGCAGGCAACAAAAGAATCCCTAAGAACAGTGGATGGAGAACCAGGGATGAAACTGAAGCATTTCGATTGGCATACAGTGTCAAGACTATTTACGAATGGTGCACAGCATACTGAGCTGACTTCAGGTAGATACGTTACCATGAGTTCGACACTTACAAATAACCTTATGCCACATCGTCCGTCGCGTGAACTCATCAGTCGGGTCGCCTTGCTTGATGCATAGAACTGGGCGGGTTAACAAAAGCAGACTAATGATGATGCTTTTTTCTATCGTACATTCGCCCCTATCCCCCTCATTCTGTTTCTAGTGACCTCACTGCGGGCTCATTGATTGACAGATCCGTTCGTTGGACATTGCCGCTACTTACAATATGTACGATTGATTCGGTCGCCATAACCACAGACACTTCGAAATCATTATCAGTTCAAACCCCGACGCCCAGTTCATCTTGCAGGCTTTAGCGTTCGCATTCTGAAACAAACTGAGCAACGAACTGGTCCTCCATTTGCACTGAACTCGCTTCCCACTGATTTGTACTGTATCTCCGAAACGAAGATTTAAGATCAAAGCACGGTTGTTAAACTAGCCTCTCCATCGGTTTCCGTTCGTTTCTGGTGATTTGGAAGCAACTGCTGCTGGTTCTGCTGGGGTTGATGTTCTGAGCTACCGAGATTAAGGGTCTTCAGTTGAATAGCTGCCCGTTGTTAGTCGCCTCTGTGCTGTTCGTTTGGCTGTGGTGCACTCGAAGAAGGCTTTCAAGGTACCGTCGAAATGGGCTAAGAGCTCAGATATTGCCGTGGTTGCTGGGGATCTGAATGCGCAAGCAAGTTAACTTGGTACAATAGCAGCTCGATTGCGGGCGCGTTGGACGTTGCTGGATGCTGGACGTTGTGCTTGTCGAGTGGTTTAACCAACTAGATTGATGTACCGGATCTCGAGTAAAACTATTATTTCCTGAAGCTCGCAGAAGTATTCCTCGTGGTCGAGAGTACAATACCATTAGACAAAGTGTCAGACTTCAGGCGAAAAAGGAGCATCTGCGTGAATCGAGTATCTTGGTGAATCCAGAAACCTGAAGAGGTGGAGACGTGAAATTCCGGGGTTGTGCGTAGTCCGTCTTAGCTGGTACGCGCAACGGGCCCAAAGAAATTATCACTGATAAAAACATTTCGATAATTTGTTGTCAAGAAGGTTAGATTCCTGAAGATAATCCCAGAATAACCGAAGCCTGCCGAGACCCTCAAACTGCACTAACCCCCGATCAGACGGCCTGGATCAGGGTAGAAAGCAATGCCCTTGAAAATAGCGCCAGGCTCTCTCAAATTCGCACTCGCCTGTTTGCAACAAAGCTGTTGTGTTCCTTGTTGGCGAGTCTTCTTCTGACACTAAGGGACTGGAGGGGGGACAGCAGGCAGATATAACATTTAAAAAACCAAACACGGAAGTGACCACCTAAAGTTGCTAAGCCGGATTCCAAACCAGCAATGCAGTCCTGAACAGTGAACTTGGAACTTCCAAGGGCTTAGGAAATAAGCGAGTGCTCTTGTTCCCCAAATGTCTCCGAGCTGCCGTCCCTGACGAACTAGCACTTTCTAGAGATGGGGGTGTAATCCTCATTCAGTGTTTGTCCACCTTATTTGCATCCATCTTGGCGAAAGAGACCGTCTAAACCAACTGGGACGAGTCGATGTTGGTGCATCCTGGAAGTTAAGGTGGCTGGGTAATGTGTTAAGCATGTCACCTGGTGAGGCAGGCGCTGTTTCCTGTCCCTAATTTGAGAGCATTGCTGTGTTAATTTGAGCAATGAATGCCCAATAGGTTATGTTACCACGACTCCGACACGTCCGATATTTGTTAGGCCTGACAGTGCGGGGGTCAAGCGCATCATTCGTCTGTCTCGAACAGATACTGCTCTACATCAAAGGGTGTACTTAATTATCGTGACTGGGAAGCACAAAAAAGTAGATGGGTGACGTCGGGAACCGTAAGCTGAGTGTGTGCACTGTTTGGTTTGACAGTGCTGTATCGGGTGGTGACTGAAGACATGTAGTTAAAGTACCTGCCCTGGTACGGGTCCATATGTTCGTCGTAACTGTCGAATAGGCTGTGCGCGATTTCCAGCTAACCGTAGTTAATGCAAGCAAAACGAGTAGCATGATGATCACCGCCAGTACCAAACCAAGACGTCGGTCTGGTTAATTTGCACAAGCAATCAGTTAATTATGAGTCTCTTTAAAGTACCTAACACTGATGAACGAATACAATCAACTAAGTGAATAAATCTGGACGCAACGATGTGTTATCCGCGGACGTGATACTTCAAATTACATACAAATGCTGCTGCGCACAATTCACGTAAGTGTTAAGACCATAAATTCGAAAACATCTAAACCATATCATCCAGCTTTGTTTGAATGCATCATACTTTCTTCTGGATTCGCCCTCGATTAAACTCAAGTAATTCATCATTGTTAGTTATTCATAGTCTGTGATGATAAAAAGGTAGCTGTACCTAAGTTTATAGTGCCACGTGAATGAACGCTGTTGATGAGAAAGATCTGAAAATATATTAATTTTGTCCTTTCTGATGTAATTGAAAGTTCAGTGCCCACACTTTGGAAGTGAAATTAAACTACGGGAAAGGAGATGGAGCGTGATGCTTCTGGATCGATGATTCCTCTTGTGGATTGGCAATGAATTAACCTTTGCGACTATAGCTTCTTCCTGTGGTAGTCTCACTTTGGTGGTTTACGGCATAAACAAGATTTGCGGCACTCTTACGAAGTGGCCACAAATTTAGGCGTGAGATCCACGTAAACCCACTTAGTTATGCTGTTTTGGTGTCGATTGAAGGCCTTTTTCACCATATATGAATCGAATCCATTAACCAAACACACACACACACACAAACGACCCATTTCGGACTAACTTTCAAGACACGAGTCAGTGCTCTTGTTGGATAGGTGAAAGATATATTCCGAAACACAACTCGACCATCAAACGGCTCGTTCGGATGTAAACCAACGTCCTTTGGAATACATGGCTCACGATCTAGTGTTCTCAGGATATTTGCGGCAGCAACCTCCGCCTTTTTCATGTCCGGTATGAAAGCCACTGCTCGACCGGTTGAGGACAGGCTGAAGGTGATGCATGAAAAGGCCCTGCGAAAGCAAAAACAATGTATGCGTGAAAGTCGGTCAGCATGAAGCCTGAAGTCGCTGGTTTGCAAGGTAAAAGCCTACCTGAATACTCGAAAGCCGGTTGACATCCCACGTTCAATTAGGTAGGCACCAAACGGGAACGCACAAGCATATGCCACATAGATAAGGGCACGCGATAGCGCCTGTAGCACACTGAACACGACGGAACTTTTGATCGATTTCCTAAAATGTGAGAGTTGGAAGTAAAGTTGTCCCAATATTATTTACGCTTAGAATAATAACCAATAACATTGGTTCCCGTATCGAAATAAGCTCCGGACGAAACCAGTAGAGGTATGCCTTTGACTAATTGGGAAAACGTTTGGAACCTATTGAAAGATTATTGTATCAGGAGGGCTTGGTAAACAATCTATGAGAACATAGTTGAGGACTATTCTCTTCCTACACAAAAGATTGGTCACACCAAGTGAGTAGGTTACCAGGTTGGCTGAGGTTTAAGGCAGATGAAGAACCAATCAGCGAGACATCTTCGGACTAACACAGCAGATGATTACTGAATGTTATTTAAAGGTCCTCTCGCTTAGTGCGGATGCCCTTGGGTTTCGGCCGGCCTTGTCATACTGCTCTAATAGAAACCTACGGACAGTCGTTTGCATATTTATAAAAAGTTTAAAATCACCCGAAAATCCACGTTCATTCAATCAACTCACGCACGTGCGTACTAACGATTTCCAATACAATAGCCAAATACTCTCAACTACAAGTGGCTGAGAATCTGTATTGCCAGCTAACACTTCAACGAGACATTGAGCTGTGAACCTTCATCCACACACATTCCGTCCAAATTGTCTAGTGCTGACCAGCTCCTCGTGCGGGGTGCGCTTCACCCAGTGAGATACCTTTTTCAGTCTCAGATATTTTGATGGCCCCGATAGTTTTTACAGTTTTTTGGAGCAGCTGGTCCGATTCTAACTGGCAGACGTTGCATCATTCTTCGTCTTGCAGGAATTCCACTAAATTACCAACAGCCTCTGAATTGTCAAACCCGTTTCGAACTATTAGTTTACAGGCAGCTATTGGTGAAATTTTCCAATTCTATCCGACCAAATTCAGATAAACACGCCAGTGTACTGCGATCCATTTCGGTCGAAATATTGGAAACTCATAAGTCCCTCTGTTTTATTTGCAGTAGCTAATTCTGAGCAAGGCTGTTATAGCCAACTTACGACGGAGCATTTCTGACTCACTTATATTCCATCAACTATAAGCTACTAACGAGTAGCATGTAGTTAAAGGGTTAAATTAAGGTGCTCGCCTTGCTAATTTTTTTCAATAGATTTCTCTTCGCCTAATCGCTTCGATGACCCAGCTTGTCTCATTTTATTGACCACGGTTGACTACCCATTTGAAACTAACTTCGCCTAATCGCTCCGATGACCCAGCTTGTCTCATTTTATTGACCAATCGCCCGTTGTGACTATAGATCTTCCGTTACTCGTAACTGGAATGGTGCGCAGAGTGCTACTGAGGTCAATCGCGCATTTCCGCTCCTTCTCACCCTCGGGTTTTGAAAATTGCTATGATTCTATTCAAAGATGGATGTTCATTGTATGTGTGCGTCATTTGCCACGATTATATTCACGAACCTGTAAAAATGTCACACACGTTATGTCACACGTTATGGTGCAAAACGCAGTTACGGCCAAAACAGTTCAAAGCAATTCTTAAGCCCAATATCTTCTAATGAGTGACCCTTCAAGACCGATCTATGTTGGTCATTGGGTTTCCATTTTTGGGTTGTCTTTAGCAATGCTACTAACCATGAGCCAGAGTGGTATATGTTCTTGAAATGAGATGACCAATAGTTCATTTTATTCAACCAAAGGGTGACACTTGGCTCATTGCTGTCGGGGATTGAAAAAGACAAAACGTTTAGAGACAAGAAAGTGATAGAAAACCCGATTCAGAAAAGCTAAACAGCAGTCATTGAATTTCTTTCTGGTCAGTGCTGATACCGACCGATAAAATCACTGGGGCTTAGATGGGAATGGTCCGAAAGCTGAATGTTGAAGGTCACATCTAATCACAGAATGAAGAAGCCGAATTCCAAAGTTGCCTCAGCTCTCAAATAAGCGTTAAGCGACTCCAACAACCGCAGAAACGCGTCCCGTATACATTATACATGATACCAAAGAACAATCCAAATGCGAAAACAGCCCCAATGAGGTGAATAGATGACAGACAGTCTGTACAAAAGTTCAGTTTGGATGATGGTGATGGCTTAGCTTGCTATCGGTACATATATGTATACATGAAAAGAGTAGTTAATATGGCCAGGACATTGTATGACTTGTCCTGGTTGCTAATAAGATAACCCGGAGGATGCGGTGGAACACGGAGAAAAACAAATTCAAGAGACCGGTGGGTCCTTGTAGTCGAGCTGGAAGTCCCACCAATTGAGGCTGAATGAACATGTAGTGAAACGACTGACAAGTACGAGAATGTTCACTCTAAGACGCCGCAATCCTTTTTGGCAGTCTAGGTAGGTGGTGGAGTAGTGGGGGGCAGTCGTTTCTGTCAACCTTACTTGTTCTCCCTGAATCGAATCGCTGGGCTGTTGCTTGCTTCTGGAATTTTGCTATCCACTTCACTGAACATGAATGCACAGCGTTTCAAAAGTCAACTTGCTGGCGTTCGGCCAGAATAAGAAGAGAGGGACGTAGATGATTCGACAAGTTTCGGAGGATTGAGAGCGCGTTTAGTTGTACGAGGACCAGTAGGCTCCGCACAGAGACTGATCAATTCTCCACCTAGTCACGTAGTTGCCGTGTGCTGCAACACTTGAAGATGTACTTTTCAATGCTTTCAGGACGGAATATTCCCCAAATTTTCTGAGGTTACAGTAATTTCCAGCTGATGTCTCCGAATAGGAAATTTTGTACAAGTGAACTACCTCGATTCTCGCAGAAAATTTGTTGACTTATTACTTGCTTTTAGTGGTAGGCTGATCAAACACAATATACTGGAGTTCGGTTCGAGGCGACAATCTTCGTTGGTTTTGCAACTGGTCATATAGATCGGACTCCGTTCGACTGTAAGACGTGGCGTCCAGCCGAAAAAAAGATAGAAACGGTTAGTTGCTGCGTTGAGTAATGGTGAACGGAAGAAGGCCTTCGCTGCGGAGTTGGCTTACTAGACAACGCCAAATGAACAGTTACAGACCATTGGACACGGAAGCGAACCTCTCATAAGCATCTTGTTTACAAAACTGAATATCCGTCTTCTCTTTGAACGCGTCTTCCTGAACTTTTCTGAATATTTATTGACTGTTTTTTAAATGCAAGCAAATGCGAGTCCACAAATTCCGTAATATATCTCACTTTTCAGGAGATGGGAAGCGGATTTAGGGGGAAATATACTACTCACTGTTACACCAGCGTACAATTCATCTGACTGCTTATTAGCTGTCTCCTACACCAAATCCGATGAAATAACCAATACAACTGACCAAACGATAATATGACGGAATGAATGATCAGCCAATAGACATGCGTGCACATAACGCTTCTGTTTACCCTCACAGCATAAGCTCCAACCACAAAAATGTTTTTGAGCGCGTATTACGTGAACAGTTACATGAATGGTGAGCCTTTTGGGTGAGATGAATGCATCCGAGTTTGCTCGCACTTATCACTTGCATGCCTGGGTTCATCAAAATGAGCAGAGTAAACAGTCTAACATTGCTGACAGTCATCCTGGTACCATTAAGTTTCTCAGTTTGATTGACACCCGAAAACGCCAGGATTAGTTTTTCTAAAGTATCTGACGTAAATGGAGAAGGGACAACTATCCTTCAAAGGCCACCTCCAAAAAGGGCAACCCGTAACACTTAACCGTTTGTTCTGATCACATAAGGTATTTAGGCCCCAAGCTGGGTAGACTAACAGCTCAAATGTCGCAGGACACTGTAAAAGCTATAGCATATACCGCAATTATGTACTTCTTGTCTTTCAAGGTTAATCTTTCTTGTGACGGCTGCTTGCATGACATCGTAACTTAATACCTATGGAGCTCACTGCAGAACAAACAACATTTACTTGTTTGCATATTTAAATTCCATTATGGGTCTTTCTTGGGTCTTCTATTTGATCACTAGTGTAGATTAGCCAGATGGGTTTAAAAAATGCCTTGAAAGTATGGCAAATAATGAAACGTTTGTCTAAGTCACTGTGATAAATCTCACCACCTGATAATTCAGAAACTGAACATGACGTTTTGAGTGATTAGTAGGGACCTGTTTATCTTCTTTTAAGTGACGGTCAGACCAGTTGAAACAGTGAATCATGTAGAATATGGAGTGCCCAATTATACAACTGCTTGCATGGACATTGATAGCCGAACGGGACACGGTGGCTTTAAACTCTGTTTATAGTGAGTTTGAATCGGATATATGGGAAATCCGAAATTAGGCAAGTGATTCTAGCCAAATTCCGAAAGATGTCCAGCTTTCAACAAAATTGGAGGATAATGCCCAACATGCTACAACTATCCTGTTTTGTTTAGGAACGAGCTGAGCAACGAGAGTTCTAGTTAGTCCATTCCTTCGTAAAACGGCTATCGATCCTTTTGCTGGACGATCAACTGCTCTGCTTTCTCTGAGTAAATCGTGTCGTCGGTGAATTTTTGTAAACGTAAGCTTGCTGGTGACAAAGTGGCTTCGGAACCGAATAGCTTGTGGTCAACTGACTCATGTTACTCGAGCCTCGGATGAATAAGTCGCAATAAGCTGTCCGTCAGCTTAGCGGCTTACCGAACATCTTTTTGTGGCGGATCGTGTGACAGTTTAAGACCATTATTAGCAAACTTATAGGAGCCCGAATTTGGTACCACATGTGGGAAACGGTGCATGATCAGATGGGTTACACGCTCACGAAGAAATATTTCATTGTCTGGTGCCCAAAAGTGATAACTACAGTCCAACTTGCAAAACAGATCCGACTAACGAACACGTATTCAAAGTTCACTGACGCTAAACACACATACTTTTTATCCAGTTTAAGAGTTGCATCAAACTGGTTCGAAAGATACTGTTCCAATCCCAGCGTTGTGACCGTTCGGTTGGCCATGAAGGCTTGTTGTGCGATTATAGCCCGCTGAGACTTCTTTGCCGAGTTGCTGTCCTGGTCGAAAAGGCTTATGTACTGAGGAGAGGAATAAATGGAGGCGTTCTCAGTTCTTGAATGTTGATACGTGGCTTTTTTTATGTCAGACCATTGAAATGCGCAGAAGTTATAACCTCCAGCCTAACGACAAATAGTGGTATTGCTTAAAGTGATTTCTCAGTTCTGAATGTTGATACGTGGCTTTTTTTATGTCAGACCATTGAAATGCGCAGAAGTTATAACCTCCAGCCTAACGACAAATAGTGGTATTGCTTAAAGTGATTACCTAAAATGCTTCGATTCTCTCGAAAACAGCACTTTGTAGCAGTAACCTTAATTTGGTAAACATCTAATCCGTCAGTGTGCGAAAACTGAAAGTTGTTTGTAAAAACTATCTGGCCATATAGTTCTGCACTCCATTTTGAACGAATAAAAGGTCAGGTCAACAATTCCCAAATTTATGATCGTCGAGGTGGAGAGTTACTCAGGGCAACACTTAGTACGAGTCCACCCAAGTTTTGATTTCCGAACACATGTATCTTTTCGGACCTGAGTTTTAGCCATCTTGGTTACGCCGGACCTGAGCCTGCCAGACTACGCGATAAGAGGGCAGAGAACACGGGACGTGGCTCTACTGTCAGGACAAACACGTAATTATGCGTGTGCCAAAGGGCCAATTATGATTGTTCGCCTGTTTGTTCTGTCCAAACAACGGCGGCCTCCTGCTCTGAACAATTTCATATCATCTCTGCTGGCCGTACGCTGCTAAGCCGTGTTTGGTAAGCTCCGCCAAAGAACCCGCTATCCAAAACGTGTGGTACTGATGGCGACCTCGGCGACGCTTTGTTCTCTGTGCAAGTGCTCCTCATGTCTCGACATCTATCCATTTCCAAACCACACAAGCGCATTTACACCACCACTAACGAGCGTACCCGAGCTACCAGTATTTCTGTACATTCCAAACCGAATAGCCTTAAGCGGAAGTACAGGTGATACACCACTTTACGCCATGCTACTTCGAGTGGTCATTGGAATCCGGACGATAAAAACATACTTCGGAAAGACTTCAGCCGAGGAGCATATCAGCGCGAGGACCCATAATCGGGAATACTCGCCATTGCCTGAGTGTCTGAGTGTGAGATCGCACCGCTGCCCCGTGTCACTTGTAAGTGGGTGCCTCTTTGCACTTAATGAGGCGCTGGAGATGAAGAATGGATCTGAAATCAGTGTGAATCATTATTATAACCCAGGCCATAAAGTTTACCATCTTATAGTCGACAAGATTACTTCCAAAATGTCAGGCTAGCTAATTCGGCTAGGCACAGTGCCAGTAAGTTGGCCTGTACCCGTCTGACAATGGGTCGTAGGCAACACAAGAGGCATTGTTGATCTTCAGTCGTGTCACTTTAGTCACCGCGTGATAGACGCGACTTCTATCCAGTTTCGTCGTTTTGTATTGCAGACCTACTCCAGTGGACCAGTATGAAAACCAAACAAGAAGAACAGCATTCAATTGCTTGCTGCTTGAAGCTCGTGAGTTGGTTCGGCTCAGTCATTGTAACCAGCATGCTGAAGACGGCTGATTCGTCAGGCATTCGAAGATGAGAAAGATTGAGGGAACATTGCCGTACTGCTCTACATGAGAGGGTAGAGTTTGCGAGACTAGGGCTGAATCCCAAGGATAGAAGAGAGTTAGAAACGAGGAAAAGGTAAACTGCGTAGAAAGAGGTCCAATGGTGACGCCGTCCACATTCTGCCTGAGACTCGCTGCTGAATTTAACAAAATAAACGAGAGTTCGATAACGCTGGTACTCCGATGGTGCTTGCTCGCGCCGGAGAAATTACACTCGATATGTGAGGCAATGACGTCGTTGGACTGAAAAACAGGTAATTTCTGAGAGTTGTGAAGTCAGAGGTCGTGAATAAACTCAGCGTTCAGTTTTACTGTCAAAAGAGGATCGTACGCTGCGTATTATTGCAACCAATGAATGTGCGAGCTGCCGATTCGAATGCGTTCACAGGTTGTCAACGGACCAGTAATTGTTTACAAAAATGCTCTGTGTCACCATCGCCTGGAGGAAGTCTTTGTGGAAATAGAACTTAAATCCACGACCTTGGTACTCTTGGGCTACCATTTACGGGCCCTCAATCCTATTGAGGGCAATCATTTTCACAAAGTTCATAAAGGAATATTTGTTCTAGATGTGTGAAGCATATCCAAGTCACAAAACCCCATCATGATGCATCCAATCTGATGTGAACTAATCAGAATAATCGAGCAAGGACACGGGGAAAGTTGTCCAAACGAGTAAAGTGAGTTTGCATAGTCAGCGAATCCCGCAACTATCTGGACATTTAATTACTGAAACAAAACATTGATCACAAGGAGAATAAAAGAATACTTTTAACTTCAAAGTAGCGCAGACAGTAATCAAGCTCTATCGTGCGCATAGCCATTTACGGAAGTACGGCTTTCCACAGTCTGGTCCCTTATGTCCTCACCAAAAAACGAAATAGCTCATCTATTTTTATAGTCTAAAACAGTGACATACATATGCCACACACATTTCTCGATGATGTTTTGGGCTTTGGTAACATTTGTCATCTGCTCTAAAGAACGCCAACTGGGTTTCCTCGGTGTATTCCTTTACATATACTTTTCAGTGTGTTGCTTCAATATACTCCACCCACTTAGAATTAATATCACCTCATGAAATTTGCAACACGACTCGTCTTCATTGGGATTAAGAACCGTTGAATAGGACCCTAAGCGCATCCGCGTCGCGGATCTAAGTTCCTTCTCCGCAATGACTTCCTCTAGGCGCGACTGCCGCAAAGCATTATCGCAATCAGTGACCGGTCTGTTGATCATCGGTGAACGCAACCCAGTCAGCAGCGTTTGCTTCAGTTTCAATTTTGTGGAGCTGGGATACTATTCAAGGGCAACCAACTCATTATTTCAACATACTTAAATTGTCCTGTAAAGGATTCCACGATATGTAGTATCTTCCTCTATAAAGCCAGACATCCCATGGTGGGTGATAATATTCATCTTTAGTTTAAAAAATACTTATCGTTTTGAACTCAAACGATTTCCTCACTTCTATGTAACCTCCGAACAGAAGAAACGGAAGGAACCCTAACATCAGTAGGGTCAGCTGCCAACTGTCAATGAAACCAATCACAAAAGCTGATCCGACGAGAATGACGGCCTCAAGGAGCATGGCGAACTGGAATCCGGACACATTGCGCACACACGTCGCCTCGGTGGCCAGCCGTGAAGTGAGCACTCCAGGCTGGTTCTCCTCGCGATCGAACCATCCAATCTCCTAAAATCAAGGATAAAAAGCAATTAGGTGGCTGTTCTTGGATGGTGCGGATGAAATTATCTTATCTCAAAAGGGGGCGAAGACCATGTAATCATTAACAATTATGATTAGGTACAATAAATTTGATTCTGCAGTGTGGCTCAGCAGGTGTGGTTATCTTCAACAACCACGAAATCTTTCGTGCCTATCTCCGTCCGAACAAATACGGTTGCTTTGTAACTCTTCTACTTATATTCCTACTCCCTAAAAGCTCGATAAACTGACGGTCAGAGTTCTAAACACCTATTCAGATCTGAGTGATTAGGTTAATAAGTTCGGCGAATCCGACACGGTATGTCACGATTAGACAGACATCCGGTATGCCTAATAACCTAAAGTACGAAAATTTGAATGTGGGTTTATGCAACCTGTGGATTACGTCAGACCGTCAAAAGCAGAGGTTATCGCCATTCATTGCAATGGTCCAAGCCAGCCACTTGGTTGATGTTGGTTAAGTGTAATTGACGACGCTAAATTCAGCAATAACTACGCTGTTGTGTGAAGCAAATGACTCCCAATCTATCCTGCTGGAAAGCTTATAATAAACTCACGACACACACGTCCACATGCAACTTGAGTTCTCCCAATATGAATTTAGAACGCCGTCAAAATGGCGGTCTCTCCTGATTACAGAGCTATCACATTACGCATACCCCAACGAATCTTGCAGCTCCTTTCAGAATGATTCTATAGATCCACTGTCTACTGAAAAATAGCTGTATTCGGATGAATTTGCAATCGCGTCGATGGGTCACATTGTTTTGCAGCTCATGGTATGCGCTCTTGAATACAATTTCAAGATTGATTGTACCGTATTTGTAAACGAATTCCTGCTCATGCTTGGTCACATTGTTTTGCAGCTCATGGTATGGGCTCTTGAATACAATTTCAAGATTGACTGTACCGTATTTGTAAACGAATTCCTGCTCGATCAACTATAGACAACACGGCGAACAGATAGCCCTCGGTCAGCTTTCCCAGTCTATTTCACGTACGCATCATTGGTTGATCATGCATCGTGAAATGTTGACAAATTTAAGCGGGCTATTTGCGAATGATGACTTTCGACTCACTTGATGAACAACTGCCCGGAACAATTCATCACGCAGACGCCGCGTTAGTCGTTCTCCAACCACTCCGAAAAAATATCCCTGGAAGGAAAAACAGTTAAATGAGTAGGTTGAGCTCATTGTGTCGCTCCTGTTTATTTTATGTATGGTTTATACTTGGGGCGAGTAATCTAACCCAAATGCTAATCTAGCTCCATTTGCCATGAGATGCAAGATGTCCAAACTGTATTTTACTACGATGCGAAAAATAGAACTTACCCCTTCCATTAATTCAGAATAAGCCCGATTAAATTATTCCTCAAATTTCGGTTACCCCTCAATGCGAGGGGTATTGCGTATCACATCACTGCAAGAATAACTTATTTTCACTTGTCCACAGCATGGGGACGTGATTCGCAGATACGGAAAGTATGAAGACAACAGAAATTCGGAAGTGAAAGAGGCCAGTACAGATTGATTCCATATCTCATAGTCACAAAGCTGCTACGTGGTCAAACTAACGATCAAACTGCTATGGTGGCATTTCGAACGACTTCACCGACAGCAGTGTTTCATTGGATGGGATTGTGTCTTGTTCACACACCTGAGGGGTTGTTCTTTATTACTTTCGATGGGAATTCTCGCCGACCGCACTTTGTTTACAAAGGTCGAAAAATTTCTGGCCTCCCGAATGACTCCGTTTCATTTCACAAGGGAACATAACAAATGAAATGTTTCGCACCAATGATCAGGTCTACTAAGGGAAAGTTACTTTGGGCGATTGCTATCACGAACAAACGTCCTTGTCACTCCAGGAAACAGTCCTCGAACGGACTCAGTTTTATCTGGCTTAATTTTTTTCACCTGAAAGCGCATAGTTCTGTTGGATGGAGCATTTCATAGTTCCACTATGGAATAAAGGTTATGAAACTAAAATGTCAGCAAATTCAAGACAGGCGTTAGACATGTCACAGAAGCTCTCAAGTGAAACCAGACAAGTTACATTAGGCACAATCTCTTTAGGTACACGAAAAATTCCCCGGGATGCTACACTGCGAATTGTCATATCTTCCTACCGTAAGTTTTTTGCTCTTCATTCCAAGATGCGAACTTTTTAGTCATTTGGTTCAGTTTGCTTTTTGCTGATACATTGTTATAAGCTAACAGACTTATTTAAAATGCAACATCAAGTGGGCACCAATCACGTTTCCGACCAGTTCACCTTATCTCGAGCTGACATTTTTGGGCGTTCATGTCAACGCTGGTTTGACCAAACTATATGCTTTTTCAGGAGGCGAAGAGATGAGTTAAACTCGATGCTGACTCCTCAGGCAGGGACACTTTTTTAGGAGGCGAAGAGATGAGTTTAGCCGACTAGGCGTCCTCGTTAAAAGTAGGGCGCAGTGAACACACCCATTCGATGGATGGCGATAACTCTAAAGTCAACCACGGAGGACTTCAAGAAAGAAATACAGGGAAAATCTGTCCCTCATTAGATGGCAAGCTGTTCGGACAAAAACAAATGGTTCGTCACTACGACAGATTTTACAAAACATGGTGTTCAGTGGGCCTCAGACCGATAACATGCTGGATAAGGAGAACGTGATCGTTCACCCTCAGGAATTATAATCGGAGAGCATTCGTCTATTCCCATTATATGTCGAAGTAAGTACAAAAGATTTCAGGCGGGTTCTGCAGCGCAGTGTCAGAAATGTTGCCGTTTCGGCAACGATTGTGTACGAGAAATCGATGTGATTCAACTGCACTCTATTCCATAGGTAACATCTTCAGGGCCATAAAGTTCAAGGTTCGTCAAAAAACCCATGATCAGTTTCTATATCTTAATCCTAATGAAGTATTCGATGAAATAACAAGTTACTAATAGGCTATTAATTCAATAAGGTTATCCTCCTGACTGACGATCTGAAGATAAACAGATCCAGTTTCTCCGACGACAATGGGCTTAAATCTTGTGTTGAAAAACGGAGAAGTCCTGAAACGCCACCAAGAGATAAATGGTTTCTGTCATCAGCAGATCCTTGGGACAGTAACACATCTGGCGATCCCTGGCGTTGTTCTCTTCAAAGGAGGAGGAACGCGTGAAAACTCAGTGGTCTGAGGGCAGTAATACGTCAGTCCTGACTATGGTTCTGCTGTTAGTGAGAATATTGCTGTTCATGACGATGATGATAGTGATGATAATGATGGTTCATGGAGTCCGGTTCATTAGTCTAACCTTTCAGAGGATAGGCGGCTGGATAGTTTAGTAAGTCCTTGCTCAGTAGCGAAACACGCAATAGGCTGACGATCTGGCCATATACTTGCCCATTTTTCGAGCTGAGTTGAAGATATGAATTCAGGGTCCTTGAAATTTTTACCATTACGATAACCCACCCGTTTTTTCCACAGGGAACAATGGTGATTTCCGTAACTGTAGCTTGAACCAATTAATTCTCCAAACTTGAGAACCGCGTAAAGATGGCGGCTGTTTGTTTTAAGCGGCAGTCCTCGATTTGATTTTAGAATATATGCAATCGAATGGTATTTACTGTTCAGGAGATGAATGAGGAAGGATATCCCAACATTGAAGTAACTAATTTGGATGCACAATTATGAGCGGTTTATGCCCATCTGCCTTTCTGACAGCGTTCACTATGACTCTGTCTTGCTGAACAGATTTACTTTGTGTTATTTAACCATAATTTGACTGCTCTTAGTTAGGCTTCTCTCGCAGGCCTTGATGTGCTCTTTATAAAGTCAGAACTGAGATTTGAAACGCCATCTCTTTGTTGAAATCAAACAACTACTGATGATTTGGAACTGAGATTACATCATGTAGGTGAAACTAATCTATACTGAAATGCGTAGAAGCACTGTCCAACTGCTTCACGCCAATTAGGGTTCATCTAAAGTGCGTACAAAACTCAGAGATAAAAACAAAAGTTGCTTAGAATTACATTGGATCCCCGGGTTTTCGTCTAGAAAGAATTGATAAATCGTGGGTATTAACTGGTCAAAGAAGTAAAAAAGACTCACACTAAAAACCTCCGAATACAGCAACAAAAAACCAGGGGTCGTGAGCGCAGCCACTGCCGACCCGATGCAACCACCAACAATAAATCCCCATTCAGGAGAACTGTACTTCATCATTCGCTTTATCACTTGACCACGCTTTCGCTAAAAAGACGCAAAAATGTGGGGAACCGAAAATTATCTCGATTCAGCTCCTCAGTCACACAAAACAAGTTGATAGGGACCTCGAAAAATCAACAGAGCGCAGGAAGCTTCAGCTAACCACCAAACTTCTTGGTTCACAAAGTGACAAATATTTAAACAAATAAATAAATAAATAAATAAGAAGCAGTAATATATGAAAGGTTAACGCAAATGGGAAACTATCAAACTTCCCAACTCAGCTATGAATATATGCATTCAAATAAACTTTTAATTTCTGTTAGCAGTTTGTGGTTTTGGACCATGGTGAGTTGAAACAAACGTGTAACATTCTCCCTGAAGTTTTTTACAAAAACATAAATCATTATGACTGGGCGACAACAGAAACTCCCGGGCCAACACTGGCACCACCATCAATGATGCTGATTCTAGCGGTGGCGAGGTAGGCCACCATAATGATGACTGCAACGATGAGTAGGGTGAAGATTCCGATGTCATTAACGGCTTTAGTGATAATAAAAATAATAAAATAGGATGGGATAGTAGCCCTAGATGGGGATGATGACAAGCTGAAGGCGCGAGCGTGATCAGAACTCCCTGTGTGTATACCTAAGTGCGTGATGGAGCAGGCCTGTGACGTGGTAATCTTTTCTTTTTAAATTCATCTGTTGTTTGAAATTTGAGGTACATCTCTTACGTAGACAGCGAACTAAAATCTAAATATGTGCAAAACAGTGCAGTGGTTCTCCACATTCCTGAAAATTTCGTATGAACGTACAGAAATGAGTGCTCCATGGCACAACGACACTATGACTAAAACAGATTTCTCGGGTATTTAGAGGTCTGATGCCACAATTATCCCGGTTCAGATGCACACAGTGTACTCGCCTCTTTGAGTGGTGACAATCTAGTGCAGAGGTTCCACCGGTATTCAAGTATATTTACGTGAACCCTAGATGAAATACTACCGAGCTGTTAAACTTATTTTATCACGTACACGTTGAAGCACGTCACGCAGTTACAAAACAGAGTGAACGCAGAAATGCAGATAGATAGAATGAAAGATAACCAGTAATTATCTGAATCCACTTGCCATAAATTTCAAGCAATTGTGTGAATTTATTCAAGTGTCGCAACTGTTACTCGCCCACAACGACAAAAATTTCGGCTTCCAACGACCATTTTACAGATTCACCCTATTGATGGATAGGAAAATTTCAGTCATAGAAGAGCAAAGACATTCAAAATATAGCACATATGCTTCAAACGAACTCGATCACGCATTTTTGGAAAAATAGGTTTTTCCGTCCATAGTCACACCACTCTCATTTGAACGGTCGTGTCCCTGTTCTGGCGTAATTATTTCGATGAGTTCACACCAAAGGGAAGCACTGGACTAGAGTTTCGCTCTTATTGGTGCTCATCAGCAGTGCATACTCGATGGCCGTGTCCGGATTCGAACCCCGGACATCTGACATGTGAGGCGAGCGCGTAACCACTACTCCACCAACGTACTTTGAATGGGTGTGAATTTTCACGTCTGAACAGGCGAACGTGTTGACACTTGAGCGATGTGATTGGTGTGCCCGACCGTGGCATTAGGCATGGGAGAGGATTCTCATCGTTCAGACTGCTGAGAGAACATCTCTAATCCCCGAGGATGTTCACTTGAAGATAAATTTGTGTTTCACACTAGTATTTTAGGTTTTGGCTCTCACTGTACAGCTAGCAGGAAGTAAGGACATCATCTGCCTCATAAGACAATAGCAACCGAACAGTTGGCTGAGATAGAAATAGACCGACTTTACAGGCGTTTTATTAGAGGATAAAAGTTTCTTCAAAGAGTATCACCTACGTGTAAATTTTCGCTTTGGGAGGCAACACTTATCATTGACTGAAGACTCATAGAAGACTGGTCCACTGAAATCCGACCCTAAAAGTGAAAAAAACAGTTGTTACTTCATTTTTCCATGATAGAAATTTCATGTTAAAGCAACATCACTTATGGAGTGATCAATGATGGCGCTGTTTCACCTGCTCTGTCACTGACTAATGGAATTCAGCCCAATTCGCTTTCGTCAAAATTGAAAAATCATTTTAACTCTTACCATTTTTTTCGTCCATTGAGAGGGACCAATCCTGTTGACATTGTTACACTTGTTGAGAGGTGAGAGGAACTGAGATTGCTTGGTATTCCTGCCCCATGTATCGAGCTAGTGACAGACAGTTTGTGTCTCAGTTCTTTACGTGGTATTTTGCGGATAAATCCTGCACTATAATAGCCCTGCTGGTATATTGCTGTGGGGCAAATGTAGGCTTGAGATTTTCGCCTTATGATTCAAGGACTCACGTAAGATGTCTGGATATCACCTATCCTATGAAACCGACTATCGGGACAGTTCTTTGAAAAAGGGGTGCGCGGTCCGTATGGACGAGGCCGTCACAACTCCTCGTTCGAATCAAATGGATGCGAGGACAACAACTTCAAATAATGGTATGAGTGTGCGGGCGTCGAATAAGTAGTCGCGTCAAGGTTATTAGATATAGGGGGAGGGACCTCACGGTATAGGATATATACGTCTCAAATTCTATGGTAAGCATGACATTACCACAGAAGTCTAAGTTAGGCCCGATAAACCATACTTGCGATGTTCGTCCAAGACGATGGATGTACCATTGATATAACTAAACTTTGAAAAACGGATAAATTCTTTGCAATGAAAGAGGTATCCAGCTGGTGAACTAAGTTGCAACAAGTGATGGAGAGAATGCATCCACCAGACAAACCACCAGTATGTCTGTGAAGAAGTGAAACTCTTAAGCACGACACGAGCTTCTTGGTTGTATCCTGAAAGGAATGCCGAATCCATGTGCTGTCAGTAATACGAAATGAATGTATCTAGTGTGAAGAGTGGGCAAGGGGAAAACTTTTATATAGTAACACACACAAGGTCAGCAGCAAGTTTTCAGTTCGAATCGCAACAGACGAGACTTTCTGAAGGAGAACAAAGGACTTATCCACGTGACGGTTAAAGTACGCTGAAGGACGTCGAGATTTTGGTACTCCATGGTCCAGTGGATTTCGTGGCCAACGCGGACGAAAAAGGCCCATCTAAATTTGGTGGGACATGTTGGACTAACTTGTTCAGTTGTGTAATCAGTTTTATCAGAGCCTGTTTGGGCTTCGTGGATCCAGTACACTTTTACGAATCAAAAGTGAAACGATCGTCTGTCAGTTGCCGGTAGTCGGTTTCGTGCACAACTTTGAAATTTCGCCTTCTCGGCCTTCGTTATTGGGATCAGAAAGTCAAGCTGAAAGTTGTCCAAACCCTTAATGCCATAAATATTGACTTCGTCAGCTTCTGGTTGCTAGAAATTACTTTTTTGACAGCTTACTGTTGTCTTACAAATGGTGTTGCAGCTACTGTGTTGGTTCGTGGCTTCCTGTTTCTCCCATTCTGGTATGCTAAAAGACACGGTAGTGTGAGATAGAATTTTATTGAGACATGAGAGAATTTCTACAGTTGTATTTACGGATTCTCCACGGGATCCTCTACAACGTCAAGCTAGGATATTCTTTATGTTGCGAAAAGCGCCCAGCCAACTTGCTGGATCTGATTGACTCACGTCCTCACTGGTCAATGCATGCCTTCGTAAAGTTCGTAGCGGGCTCGCGACACATCCGCCCAATCAACTCGATATTAGGCTACTTAGACCAGCTCGCCTACGAAGGCGTACCTCTATCGAGTGCTCAGCAGGGGGATCAGAAATGGCAGGTCTGATGACTAACATCACATGCTCAACTTTTAACTGCTTCCGTGTGATGTCGAAAGTGAAACATCTCAAAGGCTTTCACTTGGTTCGAGAAGACTGAGTAACGGTCATTCGTACGTTGTTCATTTGGTGCAGGCTATTAGCGCGGCATCACTGAGCCACGAGCTAAATTATGACTACGTTTTATAATCTGGTTACCTCAGCTAAGGAACAGTTTGCATACACCAATTAAGATGACGAGCTGCGCTTACTTCCCACTTCACCTCCAACAACAACTTTTTCACTATATCTGCGTAAAAATCCGAACTCACTGCTTTCCTAAAATACCCTTACCATGGCAAATATTTTTTCATTCGATTATTCTACCTACACAGTCAGCTTTTTCTGCACAGAGTTGATGTCGCATGTGATTCCCTGTTTAAAAAACACCATTATAGACAAACATAGGTCATGCGTGATCGTTTTTCTCATTTGCTCTGCCAGACCAATCATGAGGTTGTATTGCCACAACAAAATTTAACGGCCATATGTCTGTCACTTTGAAGACGTACCTTTAGTTTTGTGGATATCGGTTCTTCATCATGACCACTCTTTGGGATTGTATGCGTTTCCTGGACAAGAGAACAGGCAGGGGTAATGAGGTATTTATGTATTACTGATACGAAACAAGTAGCGTTTCGTTTGATGTAGGCGGGTACTGCATGAGTCAACTCACCTCTTCTGAACTTTCCGTAACTTCCTCTTCAGAAACTGGGACCTAGTATGAAAGAGACGAGTTACATAAAATTTCGTACGGTTAATCGCTTGGATCGTATCCGTCGAACGAATCATAGTAAATAAAAAAGGAATTGAACAACGTGATCCCTACAACGTTTTTTTATCTGGAATTCTCATTTGGTATGTAACTACTGTCTGGGCAATAAGAAACAGTTAACATTTACCAAATTTTTCAATGGTTATTAAAAAATAGCCACCAACAAAGAATCAGAGCTCAGTGTAAGAACTATATAGTGCACAACAGTTCCCCCCATAATAAGTTTCCCTCCCAGAAAGACCACCAATCAAAAAGGGCCTTTTCATTCTGGTCCTGTGGGATCTGGCTTGGAGCTGCCAACTTTCGAGTGAAGATCCACGAAATCCTCAAAAAGATCACTCTAGTTATTTGCAAGGAGTTACATATCCTTCCAACATACAGCAGGATAGGAAGTTTGTGAGCCCCTCTAGTGGTTACGTCCTCTCTAGAGGAGAACACCTGTCGAAAAAACTAAACTATGGTGAATCCATTCAAGTGATGTTTGAAGATAGAACAATTTCGATGTAATTTCTTGCTTTGGGAAGAACATCTCAAAAGGCTGACCAGAAATCCTCTGCTCTAAACGGACACAACCGTACGCTTGTTTCATGGGGAAAGACCACCTAAGAGGACCGATCAAAATCGGCTTCCATTTCGGATCATTCTCTTATGAGAAGGAGTCTATTGTTGAAGTGCGCTTCTTAGGCGAGGACTTTTTCTTTAACAGTGGTTTCTCTGGAAACAAACAGACAACACCACGGACGTGACAGTCTCTGGAGATCGTCAAATCAAAATATCGCTTTAGTGTACCACACCACGCAGAACATTTACAACAGTGTTATCACCTACAATGCTCCTAAAATAATTGCATAATCCCAAAACAACCTTAGACAGCCTCACTGAGAAAGACGTACACAGTGGGAAACAATTGTGGATCCAAATGGGGGTCCCTGGTTCATCTCCAGTTGGCATTTGCACAGTCGTGGCTTTCCAGATGATTTCGCTAACGTTAGCCGTCATTTCAGTACCCTGCTCACTTTGCTAGGGGATATTTGCTAACATCAGGTGCCATACTGGAAAGTCAAAATGATAATCCACTGGCTTCATTGCAGTACTACCCAACTTTGAGGTACATACGCTCCGTCCCCCAAACTAGAACCACCTGAGCTATTCTCAGTGTGTCATTTGTTCGTTGCTGGCTGGCGTCCAAAAGTGATCAGCTGATTAACGGTGGTTGATCTACTGGGCAATTGCGCACCATTGGTATGCTATGAGCATTTTGCGCTAGGCCAAAGTTGGCGCAGTGACATCGGTAACCTACAGATCACAAATGTGGTGCATGCAGTAATATGGAATACTTTGCATTTGGAACATGGGACAGGAAAAACACTCAGTTATTTGAATGTGGGATAATGAAAGAATCATAAATTTGCATGCAGTTCTGCGAGGTCCCAACAAAACGACTGGTGAACAACCGAATCCCGAGCGGGTCTGACAGCCAGGGGGGCCAAATACGAACTCGTATCAGAGCAACTATAGGTTGGATTGAGGTAAGAAAGTAACAGGTCTTAGTTTACTGAGACTGAGTCATTGGAACTCGACCTGATTCCGTGGCAGGATTCGGCCTTTATCAAAACAAAACAAGACATGCAAGAATCCACAAGCAGCCTAGAAGCCCCAAGACCAAGGATCCGAAATTGTGTGGGCAGAGCGCAACCGACCACAGGAACATCAACTCACTTGAGCCCGTAACATGGTAGCATACAGGCCTCCGAGAGCTACCAACTCCTCGTGAGAACCAGCCTCGCGTACCTTCCCTTTGTCAACAACCAAAATTTTATCTGCATCTCTAACTGTAGTCAGTCGGTGTGCCACCATTATCACTGTGCGACCAGCTCTCGCTCCGTCCAATGCTGCCTGCACCAGTCGCTCAGATTTGGTGTCCAATGCTGAAGTGGCTTCATCCAATAGTAGGATTTTTGGACTTCGCACCAGCGCCCGAGCAATAGCGATACGCTGTTTTTGACCACCAGACATTGTGCCACCACCTTCGGCAATCCACGTTTGGTAGCCCTACGATGGGAAAATATCTCCTGAGAATTGAAATTCCTTCATCTATTTTGACAATTCTAGCGAACTAAGTGGAACGGAACCCATCTGAGTAAAGAACATAATGAAGGTGATTAGCGAAATACACTCATTTGCACACCAATTTGATTTTGACGACAGACTCACCTGGAACTTAGATGAATCTCTCGTTCATGAAGTTTTTAAGCAACGATGGAGCCAAAAAAGGACAAAACTGGTCATGGGCTGTCGAACAGTTTTCAACAACCTTATAAATAGTGTATTACGTCTAAACATAATGAAATCTTCTGCATGCACTTAGCAGTTAATTGTGAAGCCTGTTCGTTCAGCTGTCCACCCATGCCATGTCCTCTGACCACAATCTAGTTCAATCAGCCTCTCACTCGTGGTGATCATGCAGTGCAGGTGTTTGTTGTAATGCCTTCCTAAATAGGCCGACGCATGGCTTTGTTGAGGTTCCCGGTACGGAATTTTGAGTGAGGCGTACTTTCGACAATCCCGAATATCAAAAGAAAGAATTGGGTTCGTAATACTGCGGTACTATTTACACAAGGATAAGCAAATGTGCACGCTCGTAGTGTCAACAATTTCACAGGTCTTTCACTGATCGGCGCAGCGCAGTGTCAACGACGCACAACAAACAAAGGCGAGCGGGGTGATGGCTCAGTAGCGTTCCGACGACAGTCTCGTGATTCTCATTGGACGTGCGATCAAATGGAACGCATGGGAAAACAAGTCAAGGCAGGCTCAGAAAAGGGGACATGAACGCGCATGGTAAATAGGATAGCTACGCACATTCACACATAGAACCACATGCCAATGTCGGACGGGATGGCCTCTGCGGCGAGGTGAGTGGCAGGTATGGATAGGCAAGACAACTGGAGAGTGCNAGGTGGGTCTCTCGCAAAACCAAATTTGTTCGCAAATGAGTGTATTTCGCTAGAGTTCGCTTCATTGAGGAACCTCGATATATTGCAAAACACACATTATGCGTCCAACGTCGGATGGTTTTCGGAAATCGGGTTTAATAGCCTTTCCAACCTGAATCCAGTCGGTCAACCAATCAAATCATAGCCTAAGTGGGAACCTTGAAGAACAGAGTGTGTCTGGTTCCGGCAACCAGCTAGACAATACCTAAAACATATCCGTCTACTTCTCTGGACATTTGAAATTAGTAAATTGGAAAAGTTCACGGTCGTGGTCGAAAGACCATGGAAAAAACACCCGGACTACACAGGAGAGATTAAAAGCGATCGAACGCGTGTCAGATTCGTGCTTCAAAAAAGGCTAGTGCGAGCGGGATAGATCGAAGCAGCGACATGAAAATGTGCATATCTGTCTCCCGTCAAAACAAAATTATTGTGCAAATTAGAGTATTTGTTGAGATCCGCCCAATCTAGTTTCAGGCACAACATGAGGTTAAGGAAAGCTAGGGGACTGTGCCTACCTGATGAGCTCCGAGAAGGTCGAATCTGGTCATGGGCTGTCGAAGGATTTTCAACAGCCTTATGAGTAGTGTGTTACATCTAGACAACTAATAGGCACAACCACTAACCCATCGCTACGCATTACTACGCTCCCCAATAACGAACTGATGATGTCACCTCGATTGGTGATGATACGTTTGCAATCAAATTGCCCGGTTCAGCGAACAAGCCAAAGATCATCTACGCTACCTGAGCTACCAACACTTTCCTCCATAGAAAAGTCGATTCACTGCAGATGCTTCCACATCCCATCTCGAAAGATAAGCATGAAAAATGTCATCGAACAGAAATCGAGACTGTACATTGGTGCTAATGAGAGAATCAACTGGATCTCCCCTGGAACCCAGCTGAATCTCTCGTTCATGAAGTTTTTAAGCAACGATGGAGCCAAAAAAGGACAAAACTGGTCATGGGCTGTCGAACAGTTTTCAACAACCTTATAAATAGTGTATTACGTCTAAACATAATGAAATCTTCTGCATGCACTTAGCAGTTAATTGTGAAGCCTGTTCGTTCAGCTGTCCACCCATGCCATGTCCTCTGACCACAATCTAGTTCAATCAGCCTCTCACTCGTGGTGATCATGCAGTGCAGGTGTTTGTTGTAATGCCTTCCTAAATAGGCCGACGCATGGCTTTGTTGAGGTTCCCGGTACGGAATTTTGAGTGAGGCGTACTTTCGACAATCCCGAATATCAAAAGAAAGAATTGGGTTCGTAATACTGCGGTACTATTTACACAAGGATAAGCAAATGTGCACGCTCGTAGTGTCAACAATTTCACAGGTCTTTCACTGATCGGCGCAGCGCAGTGTCAACGACGCACAACAAACAAAGGCGAGCGGGGTGATGGCTCAGTAGCGTTCCGACGACAGTCTCGTGATTCTCATTGGACGTGCGATCAAATGGAACGCATGGGAAAACAAGTCAAGGCAGGCTCAGAAAAGGGGACATGAACGCGCATGGTAAATAGGATAGCTACGCACATTCACACATAGAACCACATGCCAATGTCGGACGGGATGGCCTCTGCGGCGAGGTGAGTGGCAGGTATGGATAGGCAAGACAACTGGAGAGTGCATAGGCGGAGCAAGCAAATGAATGGGGTTAAGTTAGATTCAACAGGTTTTCAACAAAATTTTGTAACCTGATCGACGCATTTATGTCAAACCCGTCAACTCACACGCAGTAGACCATCTGTGTTGTCAGAACTATGTACAGGCTTCCAGATTCGGGGACACACTTGGAGAGGTCTGTTGGTAGCCATCAATTGGCCCAAGTAGGAAGGCATTGCAACGAGCACTTGAACCGTATTCCCACTACGAGTGCCGAAAATCCAGCGTTTTATTCCCAGTTGCAACCTAACTACTTCATGAAGAACAGCCGTTTCTGAAATAGCATAGCCTCTAATTAGCTAATTACTTGATGGCTCGGTGAGCTCGGACCACCACAGCGAGTTCTTTCAAAAGTATTCTTGAACGCTTTGATACACATTTCTTTTTGAGTAGGAATTACTTATTTAAGTGGGCTTGTCCGTCCAAATTTCAAAAATGACGAAAGCCTACAAAATGTTTCAGGTGAAAATAACGGAAAAATGGGATAGGTTTTTTAATAACTCGTTTAATGGAAACAAATTCGGACACTGATCTACTTAGTGAAGACTAACTTTTTTAGCGAGGCATCATGTGATATTAAAGGCGGATGCCCGTGAACCACGTGAAACTCTTACCGATGTGAAATAGCACGAAGTCTTGGATAACCTTGTTGAGATTTGAATATCCAACTTCTGCTGCCCAACTGGGGAACCGTCATACATAACTTATTGCAATACTGTAAGTATTCGTGGATCTGATCAATTGAAGAAAAAAGTTCATCGACCAACACTGTGCTTCCAGAAACACCCGAAGTTTTTCAACGGTTTTTTAGATGGGTCGACAAGCCACATTTTATAGAACAGCCTCAAAGCGAACGAATGGATCCCTCTATATTTTGAAGTACGAGTGCCCCTTAATAACGGTCACGAAAATGCTTAGCATACTTGGCCGGTTAACGCACATCGAATTTGGATGACATTTAAACTAGGAAGGTCAAAACAAAAGCCACAGAAGTAGCAAAGAAGCAAGGGATTCTGTGTATTAACCCAACTAGGTGGCCAAAATGTTTGTTGCCTCTTTTTGGCGACAGAACCAGCGTCGCGTCAAGCACAGCTTGACGATGGATAAAATTCTGCGACTTCTTAAGGTGATATATATGTTGGACTCGAGTAAAGTTCGGTTCATGATTCGTTCAAAGAACAAAGGCGATTACACGGAGCGCTTTTATGCAATAAAAATAACCTAGTTCCTAATTAATTTCACCAAAACATTGGGATCACAATCGTGCCCTCATTAGGCTGTGACACTTCTTTTTGTTGTATACAATCAAACGCTGTCCATAATCGATTTAGGTAGGGCATTTGCCTCACTCTGTGGACTCTATGGAACCAGTATCAATGGAACCAGTATCAATAACGAGTTGCCAACAGAAAAGCACAGGTAAGTTGGCTCATATTTCTGGCAATGAATGCAGACCACCGCCATATATGTGTTGGCTGGCTCTCCATTTAAACCAGTGTTTTGTATCGAGTGGCTCCCGGCATGTTGATTTCACGGCACTGGGTGAAGGAAGTGATATATTGATAGCCAAAGGAATGGAATGGTGATATCAGCCGTTCCAGTGTTCACCGTAATCCATCATGCTTGGACCGACTGAGAGGTATTGACAAGCACCAGCGTGTGTAACCATCCGCCTTAATTCTATGAGTTTTCATCGGATCCACAAGTTCACAGACAGCACCACATCAGGCTCCACCCATCCGCACCAAGTGGCAGTCACTTGAGCCTGTTACAGCGCAAGCTGTGTCTGTGACATTCAGAGCACGCAATCCGTTCATTCGTTTAGAAAGGCGGATTCCAAGTTGGAAAAAATGTCGTGGAAAGCTGCATACAAAAGATATACGTATACTGGGTCCCCACAATAAATTAAGAAGAAAGCCTGCACAATTTTTTCACAACTTTAAATCAAAATGCTACATTGCTCGAAATCACCCAAAACAACTGAACTATTCAACTGAGTCTTCCGTGAAAACCAAGCGCATTTGCAAATGAGTGTATTTGTCGCAATCAGTCCAATTTGGGTTTAAGTAGAACATAAGGCTGACGGAAACTCGGGGACTGCGCCTACCTGATGAGCCCCAAGAATGGCAAAACCGGTCGTGGGCTGTCGAAGAGTTTTCAGCAACCTTGTGAGTAGTTTCCTTTGTGTAAAGTCTTGTTCTGTATTTGACTGCTGTGTGTACTTTCTTCCGTTTCCATTATGCCCAAATAGCAAACCCGTTCAGTTCACACTTTTTGTAACTATTAAACAGCATTTTTCTACGCTCTATGTACCTTTCACTCAGTTAGCGAGTCTTCCTCATTTTGGCTGCTTCAAAAGTCAAGGACCTAGATTCATTTGCCGGGCACGTCAAACAGTCATATGCGCTCTGGAAGACCTTTTACGTGAAATCCACTAGTCTTATGGTTACTGCTGTCAAACACTTGCGTTTAAATTTATCAAACAGCGAGTACAACAGTAGTTTGGCGGGACTGGAAACCGATTGGTTATTATCCAAAAGACCGGAGCTAACGAGAGTGTCTCCAGAAGGCAGTGTTTAATTATTGAAGACAGGATCGGTCGATTTTGATGTTCACCGTTCGGGAAGTGAAATAGTGGTTACTTTGTGACACAGGGAGAAGGGTACTGGAGTAGTTGTTCGTTCTTTGAGGCTATTACCCTCTGTTGGGGGCTTTCTGAAAGGTGTCGCTGTCCACTAGAATTTCACTATTTCAACAATTCTGCAGGCATAACCAGATCCCATCATAATATCATATCATACAGTATTTTTTCTTTCTGATATCGATCACAGCTGGTGGGTGATAGATAAGCAGGGACGAGAACACTACAATCATAACCATGAAGCATGACCAATTGTGCATGCAGTCATCAGTTGGATCAATGACGTCGTCTGAAAGGCGTTGCTCACAACCAATCAAATGGAATTCGTGGAGTTTTGTGTGCATCGAATTGACATTGACCTTAAATCCAGTAGACTAATATTGTGATTCGATTGTTCTCTATTGAATGGGGGATAATGATTGAAATAAATCCTTCCTAGCGTTCTCTATGCCTTACTGAATAGAGTCTTGAAATAAATCCTTAGCGTTCTCTATGCCTTACTGAATAGAGTACCGAAAACTTGTGTATACAATGACAGTCCGCAGTTTTGCTTGTGCTGTTGGAGAATTCGCCTTGCTCACGTTAGACTCGGGGAGAAGGTATCGTTGAAGAAGACAGTTCATTGGTGCCGAAGAGATGTGTGGCTCCTAGAAATCATGTCATTGACGATCGGACGAAGAGGCGTTCAGATGAGCCACATGGAGGCACCACTGAAACGAAACGTGAAATAATCTTTCACGCATCTGATTCTCCAACTTGTGCGGCCACTATACCGGAATGAATTAGAAGATCATCCCGGACTCTCACGAAACACTTTTCGGAAGCTCGTAGTGAAAAACAATGTTTCACTGATATGAAAATTCGATGCACGCAGAGACATCATCGGAATGCAGAATTCTGTCAGGACGAATGCGTACGTCCAAAACAACTAGCCAATCACTCTTTCCACATACTTTTGGATGACCATTCATTTTTCCGTGAACTAAGCTCGAAGATGTAGCCTAACGGAGACTGTCTAGGTGACTTGAAATCGGCCAGTCAAAGGGCTTTGTTCTGTTTACTCCGGTCCAGGCCCCTGAAACCAAACAACATTGGTCGGACTCACCTCTATCATTTATGGAGTGACTTGGTTCTGTATTAGTTTCTCCTATAGCGAAGCCACTAGAAATAGCATTTCGACACTGATTACAATACCTTCAGGTGACGTTTTCCAAAAAAAGACTCCATGTTGTTTGTGTCAAAATACCTGCTCAAACAGTTAAGTTCGCCTTATGTCTAACGCCAAAAGACGCGTAATGACGACTTTTCCTGGTTCGAAACCCAGTATTGCAAAACTTGCTGCTGAGGTGTAAAATGGTCTGCTGGTCAACAGTGTAAAAGTGCGTCGGTGTGGTCTTGCCACCTGTCAGTTTCCTGAATGGTGCCACTGACATTCTGGTGATTGATTCTGATTGGGAAACACTCAAATTCAGCGTTCCTGATAGGTGTTGCTGTGCGCACTGCTGGTAATACACTTCTGGGCAGTAACACAATTTCTAATTTCTAATCAGTTTCGTGGGAAACTCATGAGAAAAGCCTGATATTCGGAGTGGACTGCCGTGTCATTTGTGTTGTAACTGTGTCAGTTTTTCACCAAGACTACTGGAGTGCGCCTTTCCCTTACCAGTCATAACCCAGCGGTAGTTGCATTGGACCTACTTGCAATCGCATCCGCATTGTGAAGCACACTTCATACACGGAATCACTTTGTACCCACGTCGGTCCAGTGCCAGACGAATTAGTTCACTGTGGACAGTGGACGCTAGACAATAGCCGCTCCATTTCCGGTATCTTATGTGACCGGAGCTGCGACAGTCGCCGAGCTAGCCTGATTTGATCGACCATGCCACTTTTAACTTGCGTCCAGCCCGGGCGGTGGGGGTGATGGCCCATCATTGCTAGGGTGCATAGCCATGTTGTGATCCAAAAAACAACGGTAGTGGCTCGACTGAGTTTCGGCAACCCCCCCCCCCACAGTAGTCTTGGCCTCATGAGCACGTGGGCACAACACTGGGTTTTGGTACCCATATTAAAGGTTTGTCGCTGTGCTATCTGTATGTATCCACAGGATGGCACACTGCGCTGTGCGGCTGCTTGCATGGCTGTTTTTCTGTAAGATGGAGCAGTAATGCACAGCAGCGTGGTAACGGGTGACTAGACGACGGGACAACATATCTATCACGTCATGGCACACTGCGCTGTGTGGCTGCTTGCATGGCTGTTTTTTTGTAAGATGGAGCAACAATGCACAGCAGCGTGGTAACGGGTGGCTAGACGACGGGACAACATATCTATCACGTGTTGTTGTCACGTTCACATGTGATCACATTCAGTGAAGTCACAGCGCTGGCGTGATGGCCTCCCTGTAATCGGAACAACGATGCGATTCGTGCAATCAGTAACAGTAAAAATGACCGTTCTTGCGGTGAAAAAAATTGTCCCCAGAATAGCGCAAACCGCTCAACCAATTCGACTCAAAGTTGGAAGCCATTCCGATTCCATCTAATTGTGGCGGACTGGTATCCGCTTCCGGATTTGCCTATCACACCGACCGATGTCGCTGGACCCCAGCGCGTAACCAGTACTTCCACATACGGTTTGAGCTGCGCAACGTGTGCAGCCGACCGAACGCAATGTGCCCCGTGCGAACCCGATGGCGAAAATGGTGGTTTGCATGGAACAGCAATCGACAGGGAGAGCCGGATGCTGAAAATGGTTTATGCAATTCACCTACTACTCTTCGCTTAAAGGACGTATCTATTCAGCAGCTGAGTGGCCCGTTTTTGGAAGCGGTGATTGCGGAGAGTGGTTGTGATGGTTCCAACGGAAAGAAATTCGAGAAATCAATTTCGATCTTCATGAGGGAATGGTCTTTATAAATCCTGAAACCTGATACGGCTGGATAACTGTATTAGTCATCTGGGTCAATTTTACTCCAGTGGCTACTGCATCGCACTCTGAGTGGGGAACCGACAGTGGGGAACCTATTCGATAACAAAAGCATTTTGGAGAGACAACCTGACTAGGGTTTCGTAGACCTCTAAGCAAACGATGAATGTGAGATCTAGAAACATATTTATAGGGATTTACAGCTATGAACACGTGTGAGGTCTCACATTTGGAAACAAGTGGTGCTTGTATAGTTGTTAGCGTGATAAATAAAACCTCATACCTCACCAAATACGTCTTGTCTCGAGCAACAAACATACCTGAGGCAACTGCAGTATAAAGTCATGTGCATTGGCTAGTTTAGCAGCCTCTACGATTTGAAGCTGCGTTGCATTCAGGTTACCCATTCGTATATTCTCCTCCACCGTGCCAGCAAAAAGAAAGGTTTCTTGTTCCACCACACCAACTTGACTGCGGTACCATTGCAAGTCCAAATCCCGGATATCGTGTCCATCAACTAGGATCTGAATTTGATAGAAAACCATATTACCACTCTACGATGACATCAAAGAAAGGTAGCTGACCATATGTGAAAAGATACGAGAGGAGATCCTGCAAAATGTAACTCGTTTAAGTACTGCACATGAACCCAATTATCACTTCAAGAAATAAAACTAACTGCAAAAGAGGCTCTATGAAGCCCACCAACGGTTACACAGCTATGTCAGCTGTCTAGCTTGCAACGTTTTTTCTGCGTTTAGAGTAGTTTTCTGTTTGATTTCCTACTTGATTCCAACAAAAATTGTTGGGAAATAATAGAGCGAATGCGGGCAGAAAACAAATGGCCAACAGACCCACATAACTCCAAGCATTGCGGAAGTGTAAGGCAAAGCCGCCTGCTTAGATTAATTAATTACCTTGGTGTCAAAGACCGATTGGAATGGGCTTTGGTTTATGATATTATTGACCCGAATATGCTGCACAAGTGCCAACTCAGGTTATACATGGAGCACTATTCGAGATACTCAAGTACATTTTCTCATAACGTTGTTGAAAATCCTCAATACCTCACAACCAGTCTCGTGGTTCTTGGGACTCATCATAAACATATACATCCATGGCTTCCATCGCTCAGTCTCTCTGAACACGAAGTGTTACGCAAGCGAAGTAACGGTGCAAATAGTAATAGTGCGAGTCGCATTGCTGCTACAGGGACACTCAAATAGATCTCTCGTTTACGATACTGATGAAGTAAAGTGAAAGGCTGATGGAATACACCTGATGAGCTTCGAGGAAGGTACCGCCTTTATTGGGGTGTGAAATAGTTTTTAGCGACTTTGTGAGTAGCATGTTCTGCCCGAAATTGGTTCAAATCTCAAGTAGTACAGAATAGGCTTGCGCTCAAAATATGTCAGTGTGGTCTGACGGTTGACTGTACGCTGGAGCTTGTTGAACTAGTTTTTTGGTTATCGACTGCCTGTTATAGAGTAATCCACGACGCCCGACTATCCATTATTTTCAACTTTCAGACAGCGTATGAAAAAGGAAACGGTAGGATTTGAATCTGTTTTCTCAGCCTTCATGTGTCCGGGAAAGTCTCAGTGTTTCAGTGTGTTATCTTGTGGAGATCATCGAGTGATTTCTAAGAGCTCATAAGGCCTCAACTAGTCATCGCAGAAATGCTGCATGGATATCATATCACGTTTGAAAGACCACCATAGCACTTTTTGCGTGCACCGTTTGGGCCAGTTCTGTTATTTAAACTGCATGAGGATACACTTGGCTAGGTCATTGCAACCCTGTTCCATCAGTGTTTTTCCCGCTTGTTGGAGGATAAACAAGGAACTAACCAGAAAACCTGAACCGGTTGCCTGAAAATCTGTGCCCGCGTCTGGTCATATGTTCTGCATGCCTGTAGTGCTTGGCAGTGGAAGGTAAAGCCGCCTGATTAGTTTAATTAATTAGCTTGGTGTCAAAGACCGATTGGAATGGGTTTTGGTTTATGATATTATTGACCCGAATATTAAGGCAAAGCCGCCTGCTTAGATTAATTAATTACCTTGGTGTCAAAGACCGATTGGAATGGGCTTTGGTTTATGATATTATTGACCCGAATATGCTGCACAAGTGCCAACTCAGGTTATACATGGAGCACTATTCGAGATACTCAAGTACATTTTCTCATAACGCTGTTGAAAATTCTCAATACCTCACAACCAGTCTCGTCATTCTTGGGACCCATCATAAACATATACATCCATGGCTTCCATCGCTCAGTCTCTCTGAACACGAAGTGTTACGCAAGCGAAGTAACGGTGCAAATAGTAATAGTGCGAGTCGCATTGCTGCTACAGGGACACTCAAATAGATCTCTCGTTTACGATACTGATGAAGTAAAGTGAAAGGCTGATGGAATACACCTGATGAGCTTCGAGGAAGGTACCGCCTTTATTGGGGTGTGAAATAGTTTTTAGCGACTTTGTGAGTAGCATGTTCTGCCCGAAATTGGTTCAAATCTCAAGTAGTACAGAATAGGCTTGCGCTCAAAATATGTCAGTGTGGTCTGACGGTTGACTGTACGCTGGAGCTTGTTGAACTAGTTTTTTGGTTATCGACTGCCTGTTATAGAGTAATCCACGACGCCCGACTATCCATTATTTTCAACTTTCAGACAGCGTATGAAAAAGGAAACGGTAGGATTTGAATCTGTTTTCTCAGCCTTCATGTGTCCGGGAAAGTCTCAGTGTTTCAGTGTGTTATCTTGTGGAGATCATCGAGTGTTTAACCCATGTCGCTATATTACTGATTTCTAAGAGCTCATAAGGCCTCAACTAGTCATCGCAGAAATGCTGCATGGATATCATATCACGTTTGAAAGACCACCATAGCACTTTTTGCGTGCACCGTTTGGGCCAGTTCTGTTATTTAAACTGCATGAGGATACACTTGGCTAGGTCATTGCAACCCTGTTCCATCAGTGTTTTTCCCGCTTGTTGGAGGATAAACAAGGAACTAACCAGAAAACCTGAACCGGTTGCCTGAAAATCTGTGCCCGCGTCTGGTCATATGTTCTGCATGCCTGTAGTGCTTCACCTTAACTTTTGAGCACGTGGATGTTTAAACGTTGAGTGAAGTGAATGTATCTACGCACGCTGGAAAGTCTGAGAACGAGTACCCCAAACGTTTTCGTTCATCCGAACAAGCGATTGAGCTTAATCCACTTGTGAAGATTTTTCGGCTAATCAGAGGTAATTATCACGCAGTAATGCTAAAAGAATCCAATCAATGCCAGTCCTATGGCACTAGACTCCCTGAGTCCATCTGACGTGATTTGAAGTCGAGTCCTTAAGTCTCGTGAAATGATGCGGCGGTATTTCTGGTGACACCTGTTGTTTTTTCAGCCAGTCAAATGTCTCAATGGCAAATAACGATGTCGTTCTGCTTCATCTTTCAGTATTCTGCCTTCTTTATTTATCTTGCTCTATTCACAACTACAGTCGTTTTACTCCCACGTCCCTGGAAGGAAACTTTGTGGACACGCATCTCCTTACATTTGGGTGTCTTATCCAGGAAACAGAATTGAAAGACATGTACTTTCGCCGAAGATTGCCCACAGAACACATCGCCGTACGCATGAAAGTGGCTTGTGGTTGTTGTAGAAAACTGAACAGTTGTGTTCATAAGCGTCTTCCAACTACTGAAGGTTTTTTGACCTTGTTGCCCTAGACAGATTATGCTTCGACTATGTACCTAGCAGCACGCCGAGTTTTTTTTAGCATATACCACTTCTCATTAGTGTAAACGTGAATCTGGCTAGGTTGTAGACGCGTGACAGCTGCATGTTTCTGTGTCAGAGTGTCTTAAGATGGATCGATTCACATTGTCAAATGCGAATGACCTTGAAAGGCAATTGAAACAAGTCCCAAAGTAAACATCTAACTCTCGTCCTTGAGACAATATCACCAACAAATCGTACGTGCATCAGCACACAGTAAATTAGGCTGAAATGATCGGTTGAGTCACACGTTGAACCGGTTTTGGTATGTCATATTCTCCTGTTACCCTTTCGCATTCGTCGCCTGCATTCACTATTTATATTTGTGACCATGCTCTTCAAAAATAAATGATAATAGAAAGTGCACGGTGACGGTCACTAAAGAGTTGAAACATGCGTTCAGCAAAGAGGTCAAGCAAGACATGCGATCAGAAATGGGTTCAAATCTCTCACACACTAAGCTGTGGGCACTTCTGTTGAAGAGCGCATATTCCAGTCCCCGTGGAAATGTGCAGCCCACTTTCATATGCATTAACATGGAGAACGGTCTGTGAGCACTTTTGTGAATAGTGAAACTGTTATGTCTGCTGATTGCCAATCTGAGGTATCCGCTGCTGACCCGCTCCAGTGAGTGCTGTCGGAGAGAAAAGAC
>NW_008752259.1:68909-69583 GCF_000715545.1 Opisthorchis viverrini | reverse complement strand
TGCGCGACCATGGTTTTTCTGACTGTGGCCAAGGCTGAGGTGACTGTCGGTTGGGTAGCTTCTGGGCAGCTGCGCAACGGAAACAACTCCGACATAACTGCTCAATTTGATCATCCATACCAGGTCAGTAGACAGCTGCGAGCAAGAGCTTTCATGCGGCTTATTCCTGGATGTCCACTGTGGAACTGTGCTAGGACCCGTTGACGAAGTTCAATGGGAATGACAATTCGGTCACCAAAGGGAAGACAGCCATTGACAACAGATAATGAACTCCGTCGCCGAAAAAGTTTCCGGAGTTCCCCTGGTGGACTGGTTGCTGGCCAGCTTGATCGGTGGTACTCCATCGCCTTTTGTAATGTGTTGTCATTTTTGGTGGCATCCCGCACCGCGTCAAAAGTCACGGATAGTTGGTTCATGGTCTCCAACACCACAGCACGGATTTCCGGTCTTGATTGGCTTCGTTTGCTTCGTGACCTCCGGGGTCGACTGCGTCTTTGACTAGCTTTCCGCGTCCGGCACTGGCTTTACTTGTGCCCACGTCGATTGCACACCGAACATTTGTGCTTTTTATGCGGACACAATCGCACAAAATGCCATTCGGAGCATTGCCAGCATGCTGAAGGAGGCTGTAGTGTCTGTAATCCGTTGTCACATTTACCATTCTTCCTGAACTT
>NW_008752259.1:66277-67759 GCF_000715545.1 Opisthorchis viverrini | reverse complement strand
TTTGGTGGTTGAATTTTAAGTTGCTGCGTCAATGTTTCCACCAAACGTAATTGTGCCGCTTCAAACTGGTTTTGTTGTTGCAGCAGAATTTTTTTCAACGCTTCAGCAGTTATTGTCATGATTCTGCGGGTTCGGGCGTCGCCAATCTGTTATATCTGCTGATTGCCAATCTGAGGTATCCGCTGCTGACCCGCTCCAGAGCCTAGTGTCGGAGAGAAAAGACTCACGGAAGGGAACACAATGGCTATATTCCAACAAAGCGGGTGCGAGAGCGTGAGTGCGCGCGAGTGTGAAAGGTACAACGGTCGCAAGATTTTTATTGGAAGGACACTGTCTGAACTTGGTCCAATGCTGACGCACGCGGTCTGGCTTTGGTACGAGGCATCGACGTGCTGCATATTGCGGAGGCGTTGTCTGACCTTGATCAACGCTGACTCGCGCTGTCTGGGTTTGATGCAAGGCTGTGACGCGCTGCATATTGAGGGGGCGCTGTCTGTTTGGTCAACATCTAGCGGAGGTGAGAGTCTCGGTAGATTTCGGGTATTCAGTGGTTGCTTTCAGGAAGCTGACCTTCGTGATAGAAACAGTTAAGGTCACCCGCTGTGAACTGAAGTGCAAATCCATCATTCATACGTAAGCTTATCAAATTAGGTAATTATATTGGCTGCAAACCAAATTGAAAAAATGGGTAAATAGACCTGTAGCTTAATAAAGTATTCAATGTTAGGCTGTAACGAGTGAGAAACTTGCAAACTCGTTTACCTGACCAGACACTGAATCGTAGAATCTCTGCAATAGGTGGATTATGGTGCTTTTTCCGGACCCACTCTGCCCGACGAATGCGATCGTTTGGCCTGGTTCTACCTTCAATGAGAGGTTTTCCAAAATCTGCGACAGAGGAAAATTTTGCCACTCAGCTTTGGCGATATCGACAGGAAGACAGATCAGGGAATACGGCTCCAGAAAAAAAATAGTGCGAGAAATTATCCAAATCCCTTAAAGTTAATGGTTCTTACCAGTGCACAGTACAGTGGTGTGATATGTTTCAAGTACGGGGCTTAATTTGAACCCTATATGAACACCTTGTCGTAGCTCTTTTCAGGATATCAGTTGCGGTAGTGAGCTTGATGAAACGCCGTTGCTACTGCATCCTATTGACGTCACAGCAGTAACCAAATTTACTGGCACTTCAGGGGCGCACACTCTCACCACTCAATTAGGTGAGAATGATTGCAACTGATCCAACATAGTTTCACACCAAATCATGGCCAGTCTATAGAGGAGAATGTCGGTAGCTCAGTTGTGCGTACGGTGGGTTAGTGGTTGTGCGTTCAGTAGTGTTACGTGTGTGTTGATATACGTGCTGGTAGCCAGGGATGACCTTTGACCCGGGTTAGTTATTCTGTCTGGCGGTTCCATTGGTTGTTCTTTTTATCCCGTGTCCTCATTCGCCGATGCCCACGTGACCTTTGAACTTGGCAT
>NW_008752259.1:39248-64778 GCF_000715545.1 Opisthorchis viverrini | reverse complement strand
TGGTACTCTACGACAGGTTCAATAAACCGGTGCATCGAACTGGATCCAATTTACGCACCTCTACGCGCAAGAGATCAACGTCGCAACCGAAACACTCAAGGAGGACCGAATAATGGATTCACAAACGAAGAAACAAGGAACTCCTCGGAGTCAAATCAATGAGGTCACAACCGGAACTCGGAAGGACAAAGGTCACTCCAACATCGACTAGACTACGACGGCGAGGGATGCCTTGTTCAAAAGTCACGTGGGCATCGGCGAATGAGGACACGGGATAAAAAGAACAACCAATGGAACCGCCAGACAGAATAACTAATCGCGGTCAAAGGTCATCCCCGGCTACCAGCACGTATATCAACACACACGTAACACTACTGAACGCACAACCACTAACCCACCGCTACGCACAACTACGCACTGATGATGTCACCTCGATTGGTGATGAAACGTTTGCAACCAAATTGTCCAGCTCAGCGAACAAGCCAACGATCAACTTGGCCAATGTTCTTTGACAGAAGCTGCATGTCGTAAGGGCACTGGTATCGTTGGATTAGCCTCATTTCTCCGAAAACACCTGAAAATCCCGCTAAAATTAACTAACTATTTGACACTTTTTTCAGAATATGGGGTCCCTGACTACCTTCAGCCAGAATCGCTAGTTGCTCTTCCAAATCAACTGATCAAACGGTTATCGAACAAAAGTAAATATTGCAGTGATCTACGTGTTGTGTGCTGCGGTCAAAACTATCCGCGACCAGTTGATGCAGTCTGATGAAATTGACGACAAAGATGACACTCTGTCTACACACTAATGAGCAGATTTCCGTAAAATTCCCAGAGTATTTTTGATCCCAACTGTGTGTATGGTTTGAAAGATATCAGTGTTGAAATACGATGTGTATAGTCATTCCAGTGTTAGGAGGTCTTTAGGTCACGGCTAAAATCCAAAGCAGCATCAGTCCACCTGCTTCAGTAACCCCGTTTCTTCTATCCTAGCAACTCCAGTTGTTAGAGTTATCCATTTCTAACACACTATTAGTAATTAACCTAACCGGATGAAGTTAGCAGTGACGAGACACAAATAAAAGACACTGATTGGTTGGTGTCGGTAGTCTGCATTTCGTACGCCATTGGGCTGACAGGTGAAGGGTCTAAAGTGAACATCGTAATGGTTCGCATGATTATATACTGAGAGGAAAATTTACCCCAATAAACACTCGCGTCCTATTCAGCAGCGAAAGTCGAATATTCTATCAATGGAATTGCCAGTTGGGAGTAAAAGGATAGGCCGCTCGGTGGTTTACTGTTTCACTACCGAGTGCACTCATACTTAACATGAAATCCAACACAGTTGAGGAGCTGACTCACTTTGGTGGTTGGCCGTGACTCATAGGCAAACGATACGTCTCGAATATCAAGTTCACCTTTTATTCCGGACAGCTTTTTGCCTTCACGTCGTTTATCGATTGGAGGATTCTGTGGTACAATCAATAGGAAAAATTCAAGCACTTCAGCACAGAAATACTATTCTCCAACTGTTGCACCAGAATGAGATAATTCCTAAAGTCAGAACAGTGTAAGTGAACTGTTCTTAAATGGTAAATGTGCTGCAGGACCAAGTAACCTTGAAGTCCGCCATAGCACAATTCCTCAAGGAAGCACCTTCAGGGGATGACAAAACTTGTCTTTGACAATACTGTGCCCGCACAATAGTGGGAAAAGTGGAAAATATAGGAAAATCGGTTACAACTAAACTACATTGGCTTTTCCGCCTATACCCCGTTTTTCGTTCATCTAGTACGTGCGCATTGAAATAATTTTATGGTCACGTGCTGTAAACGCGTATTTCGGAAGGCAAAAATCGCCCCACAGCACGAACAATGACAGATTTGGGAACGATGCTCTTTGAGAGCTTCCAGTGAGCCAGTCATTCAGTCATTCAAAGTGCGAAGACAAGGAGATTATTATTATTATTATTATTATTATTATTATTATTATTATTATTATTATTATTATTATTATTATTATTATTATTATTATTATTATTATTATTATTATTATTATTATTATTATTATTATTATTATTATTATTATTATTATTATTATTATTATTATTATTATTATTATTATTATTATTATTATTATTATTATTATTATTATTATTATTATTATTATTATTATTATTATTATTATTATTATTATTATTATTATTATTATTATTATTATTATTATTATTATTATTATTATTATTATTATTATTATTATTATTATTATTATTATTATTATTATTATTATTATTATTATTATTATTATTATTATTATTATTATTATTATTATTATTATTATTATTATTATTATTATTATTATTATTATTATTATTATTATTATTATTATTATTATTATTATTATTATTATTATTATTATTATTATTATTATTATTATTATTATTATTATTATTATTATTATTATTATACAGTCGAGTATGATCTTGCAGCAGTTTCAGCTTGTTCATCCAAACAATTATTTGTACAACAGGCCCTCAAATCTTGTGTTGACTGGGTAGAACTGGTTTAGAAAGGATGAGCATATTACTGATGAGAAATCCAAACATTGTCACTGTTTTTGATGTCAGGGGCTGCACCCACATAGTGAAGCCGGTCATCGGGTGTCGGGATGCTTTCAGTAACCTTAAGAGAAATGTACCTGGCCAAGGTAGTAAACTGTGATATTTCAAAAGCATCCCCACTGAAACTTGAGGCGATCTGCGCGCAACAGATTCAGTTAAAGCCTATCGTGAGCGAGAGATTCAGGTGATATATTCAGTTCAGCCTCCCGTTGAAGCCAACTTAGATTGGAGGTGAGTGTATTTCGCCAAAATGCGTAATTGTTTTCTCATCCAGAAACCGCTATGTTTACACCAGAAGTGAAACGAATGCTTATCAGTTCAGGGGAGCCGAAGTGGCTCGCTGGTTAGAGTGTGAATTCACTGATGGGAAGGTCCGTGGTTCAAACTTGACGTCTGTATCTCGACTTCCCCTGTCTAGGCTTGGGTAAACTAGTAGTATCCCGGCTCTCGTGCTTCCTTCCGGTAGCATCGCAGTTAAGAACCGAAAGGGTGCTTCAGGTGAACGAATTACCAGTTCAGTGCCTTAGTTTCAGCTTATGTGGACGATTGAGCTTTCAGCTCTCGATGTAGACCCTCTTAAGCTTTCTTCGACGGTACTTAAATTCTTCCCCAGTCTAAAGTAGGTTACATTTCCTCCGTGAGAAATGAACGCTTGCTGTTGTAAGTGCAGCTGTAATGTTGAGCTGACTGGTTAAGGTGCAGTTGAGTACCTAATATACCAATTACTAAGAACTGAACAGAATTTACGGTATATCATTAACAGTGTGAATATGACAGCGTGACGCCGAACGATTCATACTAAACAAGATAATCTACTCGGTTCTGGTATGGGATAGCTGTCAGGTGTCGAGAAGAATGAACACAGACACAAGATCTCAACGCATGTGAACGATTGTACCCAGCTGACCGCCACAACAGCAACTACCGTCGGCCTAACTTTGTCCGCACTGATGATGAGGGTGAGAATCATGTACCGAAATAATTTCACTGAGACGATAATATGCCACTGTTTTATTTTTTCCAAGGGGTTCAATGAATCGTTTGAGTTCCTAATCTGTCCGTTTTTGGATCATCTACATCATAGGAGGCTCTGCGCACCTGTTAATGTTACAAACCCTTCTCGGTACTTTTACCGTCCACAATGTTCCCCTCTTCTCAATTAGGTCAGTTTGGAAGTGACTTATGCATTAGATCACAGCAGAGCTTCCAACAAAATGTGATTCTCTGGTTCTTGAAAAAATGCTTTTACTTTTGTAATGGTCAGGTATAATCAGTTTTCCTAAAGCTTATAGCTGAAGGATCACTAAACCCGTCAGCATGTGGGATATTTGAGAATTGTGAGCGAAAATGCCAACTTTGGACCATGATATCCAATTTAGAATCCTATCCACCGAGAGCGCTTTACAATACATACACCTTTTTACTTCTCATGTCGAGCAGTTTATTTCCTGTCGACAACACGTAAGTAGTTAGTGAGATGACAGGCTTTCAATTGGAAGGATGGGAGTACACTCTCCACCTTGCTAGAATCGGAAAGTTCTACCTGGGGACATCATCTGCAGCGAACTTCACCAAAAACACATGGGCAGGCGGATCATCATCCATTTCGACGCGTCCACAGAAGCATAGTAAGGTAGTTTTATGTCACTGCTGCCTTAATGCTTTGAGCACTTTTTTATCAGGAACAGACTATCCGTGAGGATGGAACATAATAGCGCATTTTCGCACGATAATCCAAATTTATTCCGCCCTCTCAGCAAGCGCCTACTACATATTACAATGTTAATTAGAATTAAAAAAAACTTACCACACAAAGGGTTACTACGTAGTTTTTCACTGTACTACGAACGGAACGAAAAGCGGTTTCTCGTTACACAGATCCGGTTTCCATTTCTGAATAGCAATGGCCTCAGAAAATTTCAGAACCCTGCTTTTTATTGTGCTAAACGTGACATCAGATATGAAAGTCGCATTGATGTGCTGCTTGGTTGTTCGATCAATATATACTGCTTCGGTTACTGAATAAAAATTAACGAAATTCCTACGCAGCATAAAACCTCAGCTGCCAACAGTAGATGCGCTGATTCCGCAAAATGTTGATGTGGCTGGAGCGGGCCACGGCGTTACTCACACAGCATATGCACTGAGTTATGCGGATGAAGAATGCTGAGTACTCAGTATAAATGAAGGAGATTGGTTCGCTAACTTACCCGTTGAATAGTGTTGAAAATCTCCACTGCTGATGACTTTGCTGCAGCAAAGTATTCATAATTTGGCATCGCAGTTCCAATGGAGATTGTACCCAGAAGGATGTTAAAAAATATCTAGACAGATATGAAAAGTACATCGGGTATTACTCAGCATGTATACCACGGCCACAAAAAACTGTCTGGTGAATCTAAGGGATCCACTTCTATGGATATATTGGTTAACGAGGAAGGGCTGAGATTTCGTAGACAGAGATCCTATTAAGAAAGAAACGAGTGATTACGAATAAACCTGGGAAGTCTTCATTAGGGGAGCCGCTCGACGAGTGATCACGTGATCTGATTTCCTTTACTGAAGGCTGGATGGCACTACTTTTTGTCCGAATGAGAGATAATCAAACTGCCGAGCAGCCAATCGTGGCCAAACGGTTAACTGTTCCGCCACTGGTCGAAACTGAGTTTGGTGAGATGCGTACTGCTGACGAATTCCAACAAGATTAAACAGCTGTACTGTGATTCTCAAGATTTTCGGCATAATCCGGCTTCAGTGAAAGGATGAAATCTCTATTGAAATGGCCAGACGTTTATCATTGCCAAAAATTGGAGGAAACTTACAAAAATTATAGCATGAACGTATGTAGACACTGTTCTCTCTAACAAAGCTGGCTTGGTATGAAATGTCCACTTTTTTCCACCAAGTCGGATCTGAAAATATATTACCGATGTACTCTGAATTAAAGCTGATTAACCCTAGGTAGGTGGTTTCCACTGCCTATAGAGGGTGATTTTATAAATGAAAAATTGAATTCCACTTGCATCACAGACCTTTATTCTGGTCTGAACATGTGACTGGCCTCACGGAAACTATCCCTGTTGGTGGTATTCTGTCCACCGAGAGGCGAATCTAGTATCAAGGGTGACTAGAGCTACTTTCGGTCCGCACCAGTATTAGATGTTTGACAGATGATGACACTAATACAAATAATGTGAGCGCTCTTCTAGTTTAGGGTTCCCAGTTTGGTGATCTCCAGGGCGTGAAATCGTAGTTGTGTAGGTTTAGTTACGCATCTCTGGACATCCAGAAGAGAGAGATGAATAAAACGACCAATTCGTTCAGTCTATGAACTGTATTTCATTCGTACGCTCTCACGAAAAGTACAACAGTGTCCTTCTAAGGAGACAAGTCCTTGGGAATGATCAATTCTAATCGGTCTTCTCAGGTTGGCTCATCAGACCAAGGACGGGTAATAGATACTTAACCTCTCTAAAGATGCATAGTCTGCTCTAGGAGGAACCGAAGAACTCCTAGGGTACTAAACACAAATGGCGTCGTCTGAAAGGTTGTCTTAACAGACGCATGACATCGTAGTAGTTAACGACTTATGCAATGGGAATTACTGTTATGGGAACCCCATTCAGTTCAAGCATTCCTTCCAGAGCCTGACTGGTGTAAACTACACATTAACCCAGTTCACGTATTCAACATCCAGGTCTTTGTTGGAAGGTGTTGAGGTGGTCCCTCAGAAAGCACCTTTTTCAAGGCTAGTCTCATGTGGTCTAAGTGAAATGGTCCAAGTTAGAGACAGCGCATCTTGAGGGAAGCTACCGTATGTTTAATATCGCGGATACGTGCAGCGAACCAACAACCAGGTCTACTTATTAACTTTAAGGCTCGAATTTTGTTGCCTACAACTCCAAGACAGAGGGTATTGCATTATCCTACAAGACACTGTGCTCATGCTTCTTCACTTGCTCAAATGGATCCACGGAACGTAGTTTTTAAATGTATGTAGTTAAGCCACTTACTGCTAAGGGACTGTTTTAGTTTACAAGTGCAAGTGGTAAGGCTTTTTTTCGTCCAGAGTTGACCTTGCTACGACACATATGAAAGTATATTGTCCCAGACTGGTGAGAAACAACCAATAATATCTTGATGCGCTGACGAGGCCTTACCCACCGTGTCTAATAATCAAAGATGTCTACATGATCATCGTATTACCGCACTGAATTATCTAGACATATCTGATGGTGTTTGGTCAGACCTACACTAGGCTCGGTGCTTTGTCATTTCAGCCAACTTTCTTGTTGATATCTACGCTGGCAAGTTCATTAAGCGGTGCTAATCTCTGGAGTATTTATGAGGAATGATCTAGTATTTAAAAATGCCCAAACCTTCGAATCCTTCTTCTGCAATCGTTAAAATGGATGACAAAATTCTCCCAAAGTACAAATAACGAAGAAGTATTTTGTGAACTACTCAGAATATGAATTAATGCTCATCCCAAATAAACAGTATCGGTCGATGTATGCGAAAAGCCAGAAGCGCTAAAATTTCTGAGAGGACGGTCTTTCTTCAGAGAGATCGCGCACCAAATTGTGCCTTTTGAGGGATGATGTTTGTCATGTGTTCGGGTCTGACTTGCTGGTGAATAGTGATCAAACCAGTGGACACATTAAAAGATCTACAGACGGTTTGAGCTGAGCCAAATGCCGTGTTGTCTGCAAACCCTTGGCATCGATGCGCCCTGGAGGAATTAAATTGGTTGACAAACATCGAGAGGCCTATTGAAGCCATCAGCTGGCCTAAATATGATGGTACAACAACTGCACAATTGCCGCGACTCCATCTATTCTTCTGAGTTTCAGACCAATACTGCATATCCTTCATTAAAGCAGCTTGCAAATGTTAGCATACTGAGAGGAACATCCTGTTATCTTTAGTTATGGGACACTGTACAAGGATTCACCTCTGATTCAGTGGTGTTGATCCAAAAGGTAACGGGAGGACGCTGATGATAACAAACACTGGCTAGGATGCGCTTCGGGGCGAGAACCACCCAATTTAATCACGAAGTGAACTAACGAATTTTAGCTGGTAGATCTCTTCAGTTGGCCAGAAAATGTCTAGTAACAATGAGACTCTTAAATGAACACGCAGTAAGGAAACATGTTAGGATAAACTATTGGTAATGTGTTGGAATATTGGTTGCTTGGGTGTATTAGTTGGTAATTGATCAGGTGGCTGTTGATCTGTTCGCCGAGCTTGGCAATTGATTTGCAAACGTTTCGTCACCATTCGAGAAGACATCTTCAGATAAACAGCCACCTGATCAATTACCAACTAGGATAAACCATATTCGTCAGATGGAAGTGTAGAGAAGCGAGGGCAAACAGAGAAAAGTGAGAAACTTACGATAACCACTGCACCAGGATCGTACTGCTCCTCGAGTACGAGTTTTATTCCGTACCAAAATATGAGGGCCGTGGAGCAGAAAATGATCATCCCCAAGAACCCCGTGGCTATGACAAACGAAGTAAAAGAACGAGAGTCGACAACGGAAGACTTGCTTGCACTAAATCCAATAAAATTTCAGTGCGAAGGTTGTTTCTGATGAAAGTGTGACATAAAAGCATTGAAAGCCTCCCACAGTATTCGATAATAGGTTAGTTCTCCTCAATACTGTCAACTTTGGAATGATAAAATGGATACTACCGAAACTGACCAACGCATCCCAGTGACCACCATTTAATTCGTAAATAGAACAACGATCATAAGTGTGAGGTAGGTGTGGCCGCTTCCCTAGAGACATCATGGAACAAATGTAAACTATTGAAAGATTGTTCATCCCTCGGGAAAGGCCAAAGATTGAGTCACCCCCGATCTCCTGTCGTCCAGAGAGGTAAAAGGAAGAGGCCGGAACTACTGGGGGAAACTCTGCTCTGTCAGCTGGAACAGCTTTGGTGCATAAATGCCGTGTTCTCTCCCTGTACAGCAACAGTTCACAGGAGGAAAGCCAAAACGATAAAGGAAAGTTCGGTGCTGAAAGAAGCTGCTCACAGAACTTGAAACATCAGGATGTAAGGACTTACTTCCTTTATGTTTGAACTTTGTTGTGACTTCATTTTATTCATTTCTATTATAAAGCTATGTACCTGTCCCTAAAATGATGTGATTTTGTAATGTCCAACATTCAACTCATGCTTTGCACGAAGCCAGTCTTGACGTGAAACTCATCTGTACATGCTTACCAGTAGTTCGACGCTTATGTGAATTGGTCAGCAGTCATTTTGGCCCCAAAGTTCCATTGTCCTAACCCCTGAAGATAACCGAGTTAAGTGAGCCAAAGTCTAGCAATTAGATTACGAACCCAATATCTGAAAACCAGATGGTTCCACTGGTAGTTCGTATGTGTTTCATCGTCACCGGTAATGACAACAAGGCCGGCCTACACAACCAGTCCCCCACTGCCGTACAACCACGTCAGTTTATCCGAATAGAGTGATATGGGACAGAGGGAGAGACCTGGGTCTAGCCTACCACCACCATCCGGAATACACACAATTTTTTCAGTCAGGCAGTTTGCATAGAAAGTGACAGCATGAACGCAACTGATTCGGTTTGCTGTCACATCTTTTAACATCTCCAACCAAGCGCAAGAATATTTTCATGAACCTCACGTTATCACTGACAGAGCATAGAATTTCGTAACGCTCTCCACCTCCCTCCATCTTGTCACATCCTGTCCACCTCTAGGCTTCCTCCACTCCAAATTTGGCACAGAAATCCAAGCTTCGATCAACAGACGGTAAGCTGGTATGCGTAGATTACAGTCCGGTCACTTTCACCTGAATTCCTGGCTTCATTTCCTGACCGAAGACCCTTCTTCTTCACCACGGACCCTTTTACTGATCACATTGTGAATTCCAGCCAATTTAAGCTATGGTTCTGAGACATTGATACACAATGTCTGGAAACGTTCCATATTCTCTGTTCGCGGTGGCCAAGTCTTAGAGCCGTCTTAGAGCCGTTTTGTACATTTGTTGGAGAAAGCAATCTGGTATTTGAAATTCGTGCACTGATTCGTCAAGGCTAATCCAACTTCCGATATAGTGTCCACAACTTCCAGTGTCTCTCCTAAAATTCTTTGGAGGCACGTTGAAATTTGTAAAACCTACAGCCTAACTTTACAAAGCACATTACAAAGGATCGGTTGGTCATTAGTTTTTAGTAGGTCTTTCGCCCTTTTTGGCTTTTCTGAAAAGAGAACAATTTCATCTGCACACCCCTTCCTCGAATAGATTTGAAAATACGGTTTTGGAGAGAATCTAAGGTTCACACCATTATCCCATTAATGACGAACCCGAACAAAGATGGTGGAAGTGAGCATTTTAGTCGGACGCCATCGATTGTGTGGAAGTTTTTGAAACGCTCCCTTTGTTTTTCCATGCACCCACAATCACGTGAATACAAACAGTGTATGATATTCACATATGCCCTTCAAGACCATACTCCGTTGCACTAGCATATTTCGAAGAACAAATTGATCGACAGGATCGATGGCATTCTTGAAGTCAAGGAACGCCAAGACCGTAGGGCACTTCTACGTATACTTCTGTTCTAAGTCTTGAGAAGTTCGCTCGTTGACTCCTGATCAGATGGCACTTGATCAGTTCCCCTGCTAGATTGAAAATATTTCGTCATCATACGAGGAGATGCCACTATTCTGAACTGATGGTCATCAGTTAATAGATCCTATTCTATTTAATTGACTAGCGATCAAGAATCAATACCCTTCTAAACTTTTCAGTTATATTTGGTAACTATTCACCTTCTGAAACTGTTCAGCCGTCTGAAACTGTCCAGTCTTCGAATGATCGTCCAGTTCATCTGATCGTTCTTAAGTGGAGACTATCAAACTCAGCGAAAGCAAGAAATCAAGACTCAGTACACTACCAGACACTCATACTATGGAATGCTCTCCTATTAGAACCCATAAAAGAACTCATTTTACACTGCAGGTATCAAACTCACATGCACCGATAGCCGTCGATTTCTTGATTCCCACCTTCTCTGCATCGTGCAGTTTTTCAGTGTAGCGCTTATGTTCTTTTTCTTCCCCACCGAAAGCGACCACAGTGCGAATTGCAGCGAATACTTCTGCAGCTATTGCAGCAGCTTGCGCGTAGGCCTGAAACTCCAGCTGGAAGAATCTCTTCATCACAAATGCAAAGACGCCAAAAGCGATTAGATTTAACGGCAGTGTTGCTATGGCCACCAAGGCGAGTTTCCAGCCTTTGAAAAACCCAACAATGAGGCCGACGACAAAAGTCGACATATGTTGAATGAACAGTCCAAATTTAATCCCGATTCCTTTTTCGATGCAGTCGATCGATTGCGTGAGTTGGTTGATCAGTGCCCCAGAATATTGGCCATCAAACCAAGCGATATCCTGATTGAGAACAGACTGCAAAATGCCATTAACGGAAGTCAGATGAATGAATTTAGCATGCGGGATTTTTAACTCAGTCTGTACGTTTTGAAGAAAGGAAAGCAATTCACCCAGTGGTTACCAAATACATAGGTTAACGAGAATATTAGTCTCTATTTTCTTACTTCGTGGTCAACGCTGAATTCAAATTTAACGGAAAAGTGTCAGCCGCAACCTATGCTCTTTCTACCCTTGTTGTCAGGGTTGCTGAGCATGGATTGACAGAAAGGACGTCTGTTTATCTAGCAGTAATGAATTCCCCAACAGTTTGTTTAAAAGACCACAAATGGCAGCGGGTTTATCTCAGTTGAGACTTGTTGGTCGCACACGTCGATCGTCAAAACTAATCGCTTTGGATAATTCAAAATTTTCAAGTGAAGGCCGAGCAGGTTCTTGTACCGCATGAACCATCAGCTGACTAATTCTTCGATCAATACACTCCAGCTAGGATCGGTACTTTTTCATACATAAGTGAGCGTGTTATATGGAGCCCGAAAAGTCGTCCGCGTTCAAATTGCTTTATTTTCTTTGCATTCGTATTGCTATCATTGATCAACTCTATGGAGGATGTAAAGCAATGTCATAGAAGTCATAGGCTTTAAGTGCAAATGTTTTTAAAACAGGTGCATTTTATCATTCTGAATCAAATGTTCAGCTGAGTGGTTGTGAAGTGGCAAAGATTTCTGCTTTGATTTCAGTGCACGGTATACAGGCCTAAAACAAACTGGTGTATATGGATGTTGTGTACGACGAGGGTCGGAGTGCAACGACAATCAGAATGACAATGGAAAATACTGAGGGCCCGAAAGCTAGGCTTTATTCATCCAAAACTTTGACACTGAGAGCTGGAAGCGGAAGAAAGTGATTTAGCAACAAATGATGAAACGTTTGAAAAACAGAGCAAATATATAACATTCACCCCCCGCAGAGATGAAAGTTCTCAAGAGTTTGATTTATAATTGAATAATGTCAGGCCTCTCTGTTGCGCAGGACATACGGCCGTGTCCGCTGTTGTTGTATAACCAATGGGTGTTCAGAAGAATTCGACATTTCACTTTCCGAAGCAGAGTCAGATAGTTCCGGTTTAATAAATGAATCAGCGTTGGACTGCGGTTGCTGCTGTTCGGATGCTGGAGCACATCCGAAATCTGCTGAAGGCGCCAGGTGGCGTAGGGAGACCGTTTCTTCCATGCCGTTAGGGCGTCTGACATATGCGTACTCAGGGTTACATTCCAGGAGCTCGACCTCTTCGACTAGGGGGTCGTACTTTGAAGATCGTGTGTTTCGCCGCATCAAAACTGGTCCTGGCGAAAGCAACCACTGTGGCAAGGACGTACCGACTGCGGATTTTCGATTGTGATGAAACATCCGCTCGTGTGGAGTAGCATTGGTGGCCGTGCACAACAAAGAACGAATCGAGTGGAGAGCGTCTTGTAAAACGGCTTCCCAGTGACTGATTTGAAGACCCTTTGATCGTAATGAAAGCGTAATAGCCTTCCACAAAGTTCCATTCAATCTTTCCACCTGGCCGTTCCCCCTTGGATTATATGGAGTGGTCCGACTGGTGGCTACACCTTTTTCATGAAGAAATCGTTTGATCTCATCCGAAATGAATGATGAGCCACGATCCGAATGCACGAAACTTGGCAGGCCAAATGTGGCGAACAGTGGCACAAGGCATGATATCACCGTAGACGAACTGATATCTGGACATGCATAGGCGAACGGAAAACGGGAATATTCGTCTACGATCGTCAGTAGATATTTGTTTCGAGTCGTCGAAGGCAGTGGTCCCTTAAAGTCAATGCTTAAGCGTTCAAACGTTTGTGTGGCTTTAATGAGGGTACCGCCAGATGACTTGAAGAAACGTGGTTTTAGTTCCGCACACACTTGACACTGCTTAATGACGAGTCGGATATCCTCTAGGGAGAATGGTAGATTCTTGGCACGAACGAAATGCATCATGCGTGTTGCTCCAGGATGACACAGGGTTGTGTGTAAGCGTTTTAGATCCAGGTTAGATGAAGTGTTCGCACAGACACTTCGAGAAAGCGTGTCAGCAGCTTTGTTTTCTATGCCTGGTCTGTAGGTAACGTCAAAAGAAAAAGGCGATAACTCCATCCGCCACCGTTGGATTTTGTCATTTTTTATTTTCCCTTTTTGTTGTGTTGAGTACATGAATGCAACGGATCGCTGATCAGTTATGATTTTGAAATGGGTCCCGAGTAGGTAATGCCTCCATTTGCGCACTGCTTCGACAATTGCGCAAGCTTCTTTCTCAATAGCGGAATGGTGTTTTTCGCTGGCAGACAGTGTACGTGAGAAGAATGCGACCGGTCTGCCATCTTGATTGAGTGTAGCAGAAATCGCGACATCAGATGCATCAGTTTCGAGCACCAAAGGTATTCTCGGGTCGATAGTGACCAAGGCTGCATCCATCAACTCCTTTTTCAAACTTTCAAATGCTTTTATAACAGATTCAGGGACAGGAAAGGTTGTATTGTGAGTGATTGGGTAGATCTTATCCGAGAAACGGCTTATCCAACGAGAATAGTACGCGAACAATCCTACCACTCGTTGTTGAGACTTGATGTCGTTCGGAACGGGCAGTTCTTGCAATACCTTGAAGCGTTCAGGGTCTGGTTTGATGATACCTTCAGTAATTTCATAGCCGAGGAGTCTGAGCTTAGTGGTGGAAATCGTGCTTTTATCGTGATTTAACTGAAGGCCGTACTTTTGTGCTACGGTGAGGAAAAGCTGGAGGTTTCGATCATGTTCTTCTTGATTCTTTCCACAAATGGTAACATTATCCACATACGCATATGTCCCGGTAAGTTGTTCGGCGCGTATTATGTCATCCATTACCCTTTGAAAACAGGCTACCCCATTCGTTACTCCGAAAGGTATTCGACGGAACTGATAGAGGTTGTTGCAAGCCTCAAAAGCCGTGTAGATTCTGTCGCTTTCTTTAATGGGTATCTGATAATACGCACTTTCAAGATCAAGCGTGCTGAAAATACGATATTGAGCTATTTTAGTACTTAAATCTTCAAGTCTGGGGAGCGGATAAGCGTCTAGTTGCGTAAATCGGTTTATAGTTTGACTATAGTCAACCACCATTCGCTTCTTCTGTCGTTCATTTGTCGTGACGAGCACTTGCGCTCTCCATGGGGACTTCGAGGGTTCAATGATGTGTTGGTCAAGTAAACGCTTTACTTCAGAAGCAATGAAGGCCTCGTCGTCTGCAGAATGTCGCCTGGACTTTATGGCGATTGGCTTACACCTTGGGTCAATATGCTCGAACAAAGTGGGAGGTTCAATTTTGGCAGCAATTAGACCACAAAGGGAAAAAGAAGGTTTGTCACCGTTGAATGAGATTTCCAGGGACTTATGAAGCTTAAGAAAGTCATGTCCTAGCAAAATATCTGCACAGAGGTCACGTAATACTGAAAACTTGAAAGAGGGATACTTGTTTTGTTTGTGTTGCAACGTTAAAAAGCAATGTCCAAGAGTAAAGCTTTTGTGCTGGATAGATGCCAAAGTTATCTCAGATGACGATGGTAGTACAGACCACTTGTTACGACGGACTACCTTTTCGGAAATGAAACTTTCTGAGCTACCAGTATCAACAAGAGCTCGAAGCGGGACACCATTGGCTTTCACATCGGTGACTGCTTCTTTTAGACACTCAGGAGCCGCTGCAGTGACGCAAGATAGCGCACTTGAAACAGATGAGGTGTTCCGCGGACCAGTAGATCTGCATACCTTTTGAAAATGCCCTTTCTTCCCACAGTTTTTGCAGGTCGCATCTTTAGCGGGGCATTTATATCTCGGGTGACGAGCATAGCCACAGAAGAAACATGAAGACCCCACACTGGCAGCAGTCGCCTGCTCGTGCGATGACGTTTGAGAACGTGGGGACTTTGGCGGGTCGTTCGATACGGTGGCACAGGGAAGTTGAGTGTTCGGCAAAAACGACAACGACTGTTTTTGCGCTAGTTCGAGGGACTTTGCATGGTCGTACGCGGTTTTAAAATCCAGCGACTTATGTTCCAGCAGTCTCTGGCGTATAGTATTGGAATAAAGTCCGCTAATAAACGCATCTCGCAACGCTTCATCGGTATGCTGTTCTGCACTGACGGCTGTAAAGCGGCAGTCTGGCAATAAACTGCGAAGCTTCTGCACAAACTGATCAAGGTTCTGAGCTCCGTCCTGTTTACAAGTGTTCAAAAGATGCCGTGCAAAAACTTCATTTTTCGGCTGTACGTAAATTTCTCGCAAGGTTTCGATGGCTGATTCATAGTCTTTGCAGTCTTTGATGAATCGGTAAACACTAGGGGAGACGTAACTGAACACGTTTTTCAGTTTATCTGGTGAATGAGAACCGATTGACTCTAGGAAGTTTGTGAAAGTACAAAACCAATGCTCCCAGATATCTGCCGAGTCTTGAATATTGGGGTCGGTATCGGTTCGTTCAGGACGTAAGAATCGATCCATTGTTGAAAAACTTTTTTGGATGAATGAATTGTTGTGTACGACGAGGGTCGGAGTACAACGACAATCAGAATGACAATGGAAAAGACTGAGGGCCCGAAAGCTAGACTTTATTCATCCAAACCTTTGACACTGAGAGCTGGAAACGGAAGAAAGTGATTTAGCAACAAATGATGAAACGTTTGAAAAACAGAGCAAATATATAACAATGGCCTCCTGTAGAAAGACTTTTGGAGCAAGCAGCAGATTTACGGTGGATGTGTCTTCACTACCATGTGGATTCTTCACCAATCTTAATTCCAGTCCGTGCAAAATCCTTCGCATCAGCTAAAGAGGCCGAGTCTGGACGTTGAATTTCTTCGAAAAGCAAACACTTTTAGAGCCCAGAGTAGCTTGATGAAGAATCAGTTCCGCTGAATCGGCCACTTGGAATCAGCGATTGAGACTCCGATCCCAAATTAACGTCTTTCTAGTTGGACAGAGAATGGTTTTCAAATTGAAGACTTAAAATTTCCCTCTTAGGACGACTTCCAGATAGGTTTTCAAATCCGTAACGTCCATTTTGGAACACTTAGGACCTCGAATGTTACAGGGAGTTTTGAGTAACAGCAGTTCGTGAATCCCTGTGTTGTGAAACAAGCTGGACATCTGAAGTGGTTCAGGTTGCTCAGCGTAGCCTTTACCGTCGGAACTTGCGCAAACTGCTACAACATTACCGGTTTACTTGCTAAAGATAAACAACTGAATGGCAGTGAGTTTGTTCCATTCTCTGATCAGCGTCTTCCCAACAGTGCCATTCTACGTATGAGGAAACTGATAGTCATATGAGTAAAACGGTGGACACTACCGATGAGGTATGTGAGTAGTGTTTCCTCGTGAACCAGCTTCGGGTCTCTTAAAAAGTGGGATCTAATACGGAATTCGTGGAGTCGCTGTGTAGCATTTGCTTGAATTTGAGCAACAGTCAATGAATATCCGGGAAAGTTCAGGAAGACACGTTCAAGGAGATGTGTATTCAGTTTTGTAAACAAGATGCATATGAGAGTTTTGCTCCCCTGTTCAATAGTCTGTAACTGTTCAGTTAATGTTTCTCTAGTGAACAGCTCCGCAGCGAAGGCCTTCTTCATTTCATGAGCAATGAGACTGCATCAGACTGCCAATGCAACCTAACCGATGCATTGGTGGGCGGCCCTTGGGAACACTGGTACGGCGGCACCACAATCAGCTCCAATCTGCCTATCTGTGAGCACTTAACTACCAACAAGCTCAGTGATATATATACATATATATATATATATATATGACAACCGTCTAAGCACTCTTCCGTTCATCCAACCTTATTGGTGATGTATCGAAGTATTGTTGGCTCGAGTGCATTAGTTGGTCATTGGTCGACAGCCATTCGTTTGTACTAACACTAGAAGAGCAATCTTGTCACTTCCAAAATGACACTGTATTCTTGTAACTAGGATCAGAAACGCTTCTTGGGTTTTTTCACAAGCCTTGAAAAGTACATTAACTTTCACCAGCTGTCTTAAGATGTAAGGTCTCCCAAAAAAGAGCAGCACTTACACGAAATATTGCGGTGACTTCTGGCAGCAACACGGTGTCACCTAATATATTGTATGATGTATCAGCTTTTTCATTGTCTTGCACAGAATTCCAAGCATTTCGAAAATGTCACTACTAATTTTGAAGGACTAAACTGCTGAAAATAGACGGCACTCGAATCATCCGTCATGAATATGCTCTTTTATTGATCCGTTTCACCAAGTTATGTGACTTACCTCGTGATAACAGATACAGGATAGAGGAAGAGGGCAGAAATCGAACGATGCCACGCCTTTGTGTCTGCAAGCAACTAGCAGCTTAGCTTTTGTTCTATCTCTGGACCTGACACGTGCTGAAAATACAGTAGGTGAGTTGCGACAGATCCACTTCCAACATACCCGTGAAAATTTGTGGGGATGACTCGCGTGTTGAAGCAGCAAAGCGTGCACAGGAGGTTGTTTTTTGTTTCACATATCATCTGCATATATTGACTGTAGCACACAGGCTGCAATAGATCCTGCTGCCTGTCGTCATTCTGCGTTGGCTCAACGGAAAATGTGCTGTGCGATGTCTGTGGTGCAGGATTATGGTACTGTTAGTCGTCTCACGACTAACATGCTATTATAGGTGGGGAAACTGTGCTTGCAAAGCAGTGGATGGCGAAACGCAACAGCAGGAAAATACAGATCCACATGTGAGAGCAACTTGAATCACGGTTACCGTCACGAATCAGACGATTTTCATAGCCTGATGGTTCTATGATGATAAGATGAAAAAGATAATCTCCCAGTTATGGCACGCCTTCGGTGCCTAACTGCCATGCCACGCACGAGGGCTGGAATACTGCTAGGTTGCCCAATCCTAGACAGGGCAAGTCGAGATGCAGAGGTCGAATTCGAACCATGAACCTTCCGGTCAGCAAATTCGTGCTCTAAACTCTGAGCCATTCCGCCCCCGGTTCTATGATGACTTAGTTATTAACTGAAATGAGGAATATGTGGTAAAAAAAAACTGTTATTAGATCTCCCAGCATTTTGTTCTCTTAGTTAAGTGCAGACTGAGAATCTTTCTGACAAATTCGTGATAGTAAGTGCAAAGTAGAAAGCTTCCAACAAATATTAGCGTTATCTCAAAGAGCTCAATATTCTCTGCCAGACGAGTCATGACAATCCTTAAGTGATATCCACCACGGTTTCGTAAATGGAATTGCCATAGGCAATAAATTTTTCTGTTGTTCTAAAGCTAACCAGCAGAGGTATGAAGATGACCGCCGAGACAGTGAACGTTGAACAGAAACACTTAGTAAGGTCCATGTGAGAGCCAAGTAAAACCTCTCTGTTAGTGACACAAATCTAGACGCCATCCATTCACAGTGCATCTTCCAAACAGGTTGTAGAGCGAACTCTGTCGACAGTTTTGCGAAAGTGTTGCAATGTTGGGGTAAGCACGCAACAGAATTTTTTTGCCTGTAGTTCGCCTGTTCAGGTTATCAAATCACACGGTCCAACGCGACCCATCCTCTCTTCTGTAACTGCATGCGTCAACAGTGTACACCGTATGCCTTTCGTTGTGCAACATCGACGCGGATTCTACGCTAATCTTGGGTGAATTTTTAGAAATTGTGAAGAAGTAGAGTTTTCGATTCCAGGTTCGATAGACTCCTAGTGGCTTCTTGCTTCGAAAGAAAACCTAATCGGTAACGTTTTTTTATCGAAAACATCAATTATTGTTATCAGCTAAGCTGAGCGTGGACGCCGAAGATGTCTGAAGTCATCTGTATATTCGTCAATCAATCTGCATCGTGGAGGCCTCAAACTCGCTTGTACTCGGTCTCTTCCTTGTAAAACTCTTCATGATCAAGTTCAAAACGCGATCATTAGTTCCGCTGGCCTAACAAATCACACCATTATTGTCACGTAGAGAGCATTTTTACAATTGCGGATTATAGTAACAACTTAAACCGTACTTTGGATCCCTCAAGTCAGTTGATCCAAACACTCAGTTTACCCTAAAATCTGCATACATTTACCAGCCGCACTTCATCGACGTCGATAGGCATAACAAATTGTTAAGCCCAAAGTATACACAAAGTGGAGCTGCACAGGAGAGTTTTGTCTCAAGGAAACAGTATCTAACCAAGGGAACTCTAGCACACTGTTCCACGAAGGTCTGCATGAATAACTAGAATTTCTGAAGCGGTTATTTGTCATGAATGGATATCCACAACGGTTCAAGTAAATAGTATCCTATCTATAAGTCAGATCCGTGAAATAATCTATAAAGACCTTCCTCAGTCCTCCATCAAAGGGAAATACGACTGTTTTCTATTGCCAGAAGTATACGGGATATAGTTGATCACATCTAGAATGTCACCTGTCTTCCCTTGCGTTTCATTGCTGGTCCCGTTGGCTAAAATATAACCTAAAAAACTTCACTGTGAGCTTTTGTGTCTACTCCTTCGTAAGCTCTGGTTGACTGGGGGTTTGTGAGACAAAATATAGGAGAACAACTCCACTTAACTGAGTTGTGAAAAGGCGCACATAGGCTCAAGCGCCGTGGCGCAACATCTCGTGGAAACTGATCAACCGACAGAGAGAAACGCTTTTCCGTGTCATCTACTGGACATATTCAAACCTACTAGGACCATTCGAAGCTGAGCTTCTTAGAATCCGATCAAACAACACACACCTCTTCATAAAGGAAACTACTCACAAGGTTGCTGAAAACTCTTCGACAGCCCACGACCGGTTTCGCCCTTCTTGGGGCTCATAGGTTAGGTAAATGAGTGTAGTTCTTGAAAGCAGTCCAACTTGAGTTCAAGTAGAATGTAAGGTTGACGGAAAAATCGGGGATTCCGCTACATGCTCAGCCCCAAGAAGGGCGAAATCAGTCGTGGGCTGTTGCAGGGTTTTCAACAACCCTGTGAGTAGTTTCCTTTATGAAAATATTCTGCGATATCTAGAATATCGTGCTAACTAAAACATGAGGCGGCCTATATGAAGCATATTCAGTTGTAGAATATCACAAACGAGAGATTTAGTTGAGTCTCTCGTGAAAACCAAATGAGTGTATCTCAAATGAGTGTATCTCCCGAACACACACCTCTATTTTCAGAAGAACCCAACATGGCAATGAAGTTGCGTTGGCTTATTTCCAGTTCAGATGCGTCTTTACAATGAAGAATGACCTGGTCGCTTTCTCTGTGCGGACCTAATTAGCAGTTTGCCCCCTTTGACCGGAAAACTCTGTAGGCACCATAGAAAGTGTGTAACTATTGCGTACTTTTGCATCCTTTTGTGATGACTAGGTGTGATGATAATCACGTGATCCAAGCTTTATTCTCTACACCGTTTGATTTGAATACCATAATCCATTGAAATTTATAGCACAAACCCTCAGCATTAGTGCTTGAGAATCCATTTAACTAAACAAATGATGTCACGTAAAGCAGTGAAGTATTAACCAACGGGACCAGTTACAGAAAAAACTTATTTCGCCAAACTGGTTTGTATCCTGGTATCTTTGATAGCTCGCTGATGAATGGCCTATCGGAATTTATCTGCGGATCAATAAAGGTGCCAGTAAATCATAGAGGTACTGTAAGTACTTTACTCCATTCGAGTAAGGTTGCTTTACAAAACTCGTGTTTATTAGTTAAGCCGTCAACCTTTCAAATCTGCGGTTTATTGGCTGAGATGGTTTTGGGGTTTTCGGAAAAAATTTGGTAGCTCCGTCCTAGATGTCATCTAGACACAGATCCCGTCAGTAATGAAGACATACTGCGAAAAGCAAATTGCTCCTGGTTGCAGAGTCTCTCTTGTTCGGAGGTTTTGTGGGCACATGTTCGAATACACGCTGTTATTCAACAAGCCCCTCTCACGTTTAACTGACATAATATGGAGTAAAGTATACTAGTTCTTCTTATCTATGCCTAATTTGGGAAGGTGAAGTTTCCTTCCCTAAGACAAAACTTCAATAGTTAATGTACAGACTTCATTGCCTTGCGTTGTCTCCGATGACAAGTCCATGTCAGCATGCTTTATGTATAATCGTATTCTTTTTCCGAATCTTGCCGTTTCAGTGTATCTCCCTGTGGATCATCACTACAGCCCTCAGCTCTAGTGTCCAGGCCGTTCCTAGCAAGTGAAGGGCTGTGGTGTCCAGGCCGTTCCTAGCAAGTGAAGGGGCAAAAAATCTATCATACATACAACGTCATGTTCAACGGTTGTTTGCAGTGGTTACATCAAGTCTCTTGTTCTACCTCAGAACTACTGCCAAAGGCAGTTTGTGTTTGTGAAACGTGTGAAATGGTGGAACTGAACGGTTAATAAAATAATGATGTGCATAATTAGACAGTAGAATGTTTAAAGTTGCTGTAAGCTGCCATGAGTGGACAGCTAAGAGGGATATTTAAACAAAACGCCTCATTGGTTTGCGCCTTTCACTTCATCAAAAGTTGGAAACTGATCCCTCTTGGGAAGTTGTCGAACCCACCAGCTTGTAATCATGAGTTCCTGCATACGGAGACCCCAAGGAATTTACTGACAAGGCCACTGAACAAGGATGCAATGGTCTTTGAAACCAAGATTAAAGTTGTGGCTACTCTGACAGGCATTGGGCATTAGGTTATTCGAGCGATCAATTCTAGTATGGTGGGATATATTTACGGAGGTTAAGAGGCGAAACAGCTGGAATGTATGATCGAAATTTCACTCAACGAGGTGACACTGGTCCCGTTGTTTTGTCGCCTGAAGTGTGGCGAAAAACGTCATTGCTTGCAACCGCTTGACTCCCACTATGGGTCGCAAAACTGGACAAATTCTACGACATTTTCCATTGGCTTATACATAGAGAACAGCCTACCTGAATCACCTGACTAGGCACTGATTGCTAGGGCGGATAGTATTCGGGTTCCGGTACTGCAATTTAAAAATCTTCAGCTTCGAATGGTACTTAAGCGCAGTGGATGCCATCCTCTATTACGCTCAGATTTTGCGCACAGAATAAAAGTAGAAATGCGGACATTTAAAGAGAGTTATTATATGGATTAAACTTACCTTAAAATACATTTTTCGTATACGTTTCGCTTGCAGGACTGCTGTGTAATTAAAGAAGAACATCTGCAGAAATCCACAAACAAGATGGACTAGAGCTAGCAGGGCGAACCAGATGGCCGTTGTGTTGATTCGCTCGACAAAGCCCTGTGGTGTCCCGCTCAAATCATTCACGACATCCCCAAACAGAAAGTAGAGAACGGGATCACCTGAGCCGGTCGCAATGCTGAGCAGAGCGCCACAAACAATCATGACTTTCTCCTTCGTATTGCTATAGCGAAACTGAATGAAAAGGAAACGTCGGTATAAATCCTAGGCTTTTAGTACCAATCAACGCGTCGCAACATATATGCAGTGATATTTGAGAAAAACGGACATTGGTTTGTCTAGAGGTACAGCCGGGTAAACCATAATTTCATCAAGAGGAATCTCTCGTAAAAGGGGTCACACTCGGTCAGGTCCAGCCTAGTGGTGACTGTCCTTCTCCCTCCTACGTGACGGACCAAATATCTAATTACCCTCTATGCTGTCATCTGTGGGTAATTGATGTACGGCATTCCTTCCTATAAGGAAATTCCCGACATATAACAACTGGCATCGGAGTTGCTTTCAGAAAAACAAATGACAAATTTGGAATATGTAATGGGACCTTTTAAAAGCCCTACCGATGAGTTTCTTGTTGTCATTGTCCAAAACGGCAGCAGTTTCTTGTGAGTCCGCAACCATTCAGACAAAAATACCGCGAACTAGAAGACCATACCGGAGACAGAGCTGATGAACAGAAACCTTTCGGCAAGCTTCCCATGGTTGTGTTCCTATTAATCATGGATTCTACATTTGATGCGGTGTCTGCTCTGTTTCATGAGAAAAAATCACAACCAGTTTGTTCAAATTTCAATACTGTAGTTGGCTGAATGGTATTTTTAGTGGTATCTTTTCCAGTGTGTAGAGTGATGTCATCGTTTTGCTCCCATAAATTGTATAGATGGGGGCGCGTTCGGTTTTTCGGACACCAATTGACTGATTTCATGATTCGGTTATGATTGCCGGCTAATGTTCTCCTTACTTGGTGCCTGTACTGAATGCTGACGGAATAAAGGATTAAAATAATCATGGCACCGGTTAGGTGGATGCATGAGTTATTTAAGGTCCTTGCTAAGTGCCTCACTTGGTGAAAAGTTCGTTTCTAGCTCAGACCCGGCACCGTGCTTCTTCGTTTTTCGAGCAGTCACTGATATCCCATAAATCGCACATTTGCATATAAACTGGGGCAAAACGGGGGTTCACTTAAGCTGCAGAAGCCTTCGTCTGTGATTAGTTAAGCCAACTTGTTACCATGACAGTTCCCTCATTCACTTTCTCAGTCTATCCGTGTACTTTTGATCTCCGCCTTATTTGCGCCTCCGTGCTCATCGTTCACCTTGCAGCAAAGACCTCCTCGCCTGACACTGGTATACTGACCTGTGCGTGTTTGGAGTACCATGGTTACCCACGCGTGTTCGTGCCCTGTCTGCTGGGCTTGCAGTGACTTGCTCTGCGATCGAGTGGTTGCAGCGACCCGAATAACGAGACTGGCCTCGAAAGGGACGGCCGCAGCCCACACTTCCGAGCCAACATTCCGCTTGCCGGTATCCGGTTTGCGGATCGCGAAACTGCGCTGTGTAGGTAAGTAACAAGCGTGTGTGTGTTGGCTCCACGAGCGTGGACAATCGGGGTTTGGTGTATAGTTTTGCCTACCTTCGTGCAAATCTATCGTAGACTTTCGAATCCACCGTCCTCCTTATGACACTAGGGCTAATCAAACTTAAGCCTGACTCGGAGTTCCGTAACGGGAACTTTAACAATGACACTCTACAGTCGAAAGTACAGCTCAAATGCATCAGGTTCGGCCGATATCCAGGATGTCTTCGTATATTTGGTTCAGTGGCCCTACCATACATATGACCTGCTTTGCCTAGTGTTATCGAGGGTATACACAACACAACAGGTTGCGGAAAACACTGTACTTTGTGCTTAATTCGGTCACGCGTGTTTGTAATCCTGAGTCTCACTATAACTTTTCGTTTCCATTCAGCTAAGCGTTAAAATTGTGGATGGTTTAATGATGGTTTGTAGATTATGCGACGTGGGAGGATGCTCTTTATCAGGCATCAATCGATGAAATGTATTTTCATCCATTGAAAGCCTGTCAATAGGTCTGGCATCGACGATCCGTCTTGAGAGAACACGAAGGAAAAGCAAATGAACACAGGGTATCCCGCAACAATTCGCTGTGACAAGTGAACCATGTATTGCTACCGCCTCTTTAAAAGAGGAAAAGCAACACGGGGTATCCCGCAACAATTCGCTGTGACAAGTGAACCATGTATTGCTACCGCCTCTTTAAAAGGTCCATATGAGAAGAAAATTTCCTGCGTCAATCGATAACCAGGACGTCAAATATTATTTGGATGATGGTTGGATGAAGAATTTCTCTAACGGACAGGTCGCACGGGCAGAGCGAAGAAAAAAGGAAACAAACAGCTCCACTTTCGAAGGCACCGCAAACTTGAGTTACTCGTCCAGCCTGGAAGTAGTACCAAAATCTGCAGACTCAATGAGAACGCTCAACAACAGCTCCAATATACCATCGTTCCAGCCACCATACACAACAGGTATCTTTTTAACCAAAGAAAGGGATGAAAACACGACCGTTCTACCAGCTGACACCTGACACCAGACAGTTATTGTAAACACACTCACTACAATAATAGTGAAAACACGCTTATCAATTTCATGACTACGTACTGCAGCCCAGAGAGTAACCAAAGAAAAGCTTGTAATAAAAATCACCAAGAACCTGGGGACCTACATAGTGTTGCAAAAGAAGAGAATGAGAGATCGTGCCTGTTCTGTTCCCATATCTATGAGCTACAAAAGGTTTGCCAAGAAACAGTACCAACATGACCAGTTTTATCTCTTCCTGCAACACTAAAGCCTAACCATGTGGAAAACTATGGAAGAAGACTACCAGTGGATCTCAAGTGTCACGGGGAATTCCGAGGGACATCGACATATAAACATTTCATCTGATGTACATTCCACTGTTCACTTGGATGACCTTGACCCCGCCAAAACATTCGCCGATTTCCGAAAAAGGGAACCTCTGCAAATGGCGTAGCTTATAGTTCAACGTATTCAGCGGAGGATATAGTGCACAACTACGAGGATTAAGAATGCGTTCTCATATTTTGTAATTTATTAGAGAAATCACAATAGAAAAGGTGAATAGAATTTTTCTGGCCGATCTAAATCCAAAATAATGGGTCGGTTAGGTGGACAAAGCTTTC
>NW_008752259.1:16459-37337 GCF_000715545.1 Opisthorchis viverrini | reverse complement strand
CTGCCGAATTGAATGCACCCAAATAACCAACCAGACACAGGAGATTGAAACCACGTGAGATTCACAGAAGACAAATCAAACTACACGACAACCGTTTAAAGAACTACCAGATACTGTTTAGAAGCTATATAATCACAGGCAGAAGAGGAGGAATTCACCCACTCAACCCTGCACTGACGATGTCACCTCGATTGGTAATGAAACGTTTTGCAATCCAACTGCCAAGCTCGGCGAACAGACCAACAACCAAACAACGCACCCGAGCTACCTACATTCCACAACATTGCTAGCTAGCTACATTTTGAGTTACGTAGCAATCTGGAAACGCCATGAAACAGCAGCGATGCCGATCGAACATTTATCTAGGCTTGGCTGGGGCTGTAAGAAGATCAATCTGAGTACCAACTGCGACAAGCTGCCACGCTCGAATAAGAGTCGTAAAGGACATGAAAATCAGGCCGTCGAACAGTTTTGACATTTTCCTAAGGCTTCATGTGCCTGCGCAAGAAAGCACTACTCCATAAAGAAGTGCGTCACACTCACCCTTCGTTAAATTCACAATTTCTACTGCTTTGTAGCTAGGCAAGCATCATGAATTTGGTAGCTTCGTTAGTCCTTTAAACGACTGCTTCTAAACTTATTTTTACTGTTTTGAGAATACACGTAGTCTGATACTGATTTGACCTGAATAGCCCGGGGCTCTGGCTGACTGAATAAAAATGGAGCACCACAACTAAAGATTCAGCTGTAGACTGTCTGAATCCCTTGCTCACGGCGGCTGAGTACACAAATTGACCAAGATGCTTGGTAAAAACTGGTTCTTTTCACGTGGTCACCGTAACCATTGGGCACTCACCAGATGAAAAAAATTCACACTTGTGCGCGACGGCTCAGGTGGCGGTTTCTCGGGTGCTGCTTCGGGGACCTCCATTTCCAGGTGAATCTGCTCAGCCCACGAAAGACACTCGGGCCTAGTGGGGCTTGGTGCAGTTGGCAGCGGTTTTTAAAGCAAGCAAGCCAATTGTGTTAACTAAGTGCACACTCGTACGCACGTGCTCACATATTCACATTGGTACGCACACATACGCATATACACACGTACACACACGCACACGCGTATCCAGTTTTTCTCACACGCACGATAGCTGCCCGCTGAAGTTGCATACGCCGAAATGTTACCCGGGTTTCGGATAACCTACAACCAGTGAGACGAATTTTCAAGAATAGTGCTACTTCGGTGTCAGCTCCATCAATGAGTTATCCATATTGTTTAAGTCCACCTGACCCTCTTCTACCTTGTGAATCGGCACTTCCGTCAGGTGACTTTGATAGCAAATCCACCAACACGTGAGTCACAGTTCGCGTATGACGAAAATTGCTCAGATGTAAACCACTCGCTCACTAAGCTTTCTTTGTAAAATAAAGGCTCAATCAATCCGTGAACTGAGGACAATACGGAGAAGCGTCTGTTAACACGGTGTGGCCATTTCTGCGCACAGAATGCAATTCAGCAGCTATACACCACAGCTGGAGTCGTAAATCTCTATGGCTTTTCTTTTTAAGGTGTTTGTACTCAACATACAAAGTTTTGCTATATGCAAGCGCAAGAGTGGCCATACAAAGCCAGTCCGGATTGAAACGTATCTTGAGCTTAACCTGAGAAAAATTGTGCGTGATGTACTAGATTCGTGCACTTATTTCGTTAATTTAAAGCACTTGCTAAATATTACATTGTTATCTGAGTTAGGAAAACTAGCTCAGCAACTAGTGGGGCTTGGTGCAGTTGGCAGCGGTTTTTAAAGCAAGCAAGCCAATTGTGTTAACTAAGTGCACACTCGTACGCACGTGCTCACATATTCACATTGGTACGCACACATACGCATATACACACGTACACACACGCACACGCGTATCCAGTTTTTCTCACACACACGATAGCTGCCCACTGAAGTTGCATACGCCGAAATGTTACCCGGGTTTCGGATAACCTACAACCAGTGAGACGAATTTTCAAGAATAGTGCTACTTCGGTGTCAGCTCCATCAATGAGTTATCCATATTGTTTAAGTCTACCTGACCCTCTTCTACCTTGTGAATCGGCACTTCCGTCAGGTGACTTTGATAGCAAATCCACCAACACGTGAGTCACAGTTCGCGTATGACGAAAATTGCTCAGATGTAAACCACTCGCTCACTAAGCTTTCTTTGTAAAATAAAGGCTCAATCAATCCGTGAACTGAGGACAATACGGAGAAGCGTCTGTTAACACGGTGTGGCCATTTCTGCGCACAGAATGCAATTCAGCAGCTATACACCACAGCTGGAGTCGTAAATCTCTATGGCTTTTCTTTTTAAGGTGTTTGTACTCAACATACAAAGTTTTGCTATATGCAAGCGCAAGAGTGGCCATACAAAGCCAGTCCGGATTGAAACGTATCTTGAGCTTAACCTGAGAAAAATTGTGCGTGATGTACTAGATTCGTGCACTTATTTCGTTAATTTAAAGCACTTGCTAAATATTACATTGTTATCTGAGTTAGGAAAACTAGCTCAGCAACGTCCGGCTAAAATTAGTGAAGGTCATCAGTATAACTATAATATTGGTAATAATACGCTGGAAAACAACAAACTACCATTGGTGGAAACTGGTGCCTAGCTAACATACTGTGGTTAAGGAAGCGACCACAGTCCAGAGTGAGAAGAATGTGGTAGAGATACGAAACCATCACCAAAAAACCCTATTTCTCTAGGAAAAACGGTCAGGAACCAGATGTGTGCACCTTTCAAAACCATTGAGATGTACACTCCTGAGTAGCATACGGGAGCAAGACGTCATCAGTGATTGGCCAAGCACCTTTTGCAAACCTTGTCAAGAGCACACTCAGCACATACCCAGCACACAACGACAGGGAAGCGTTAGCTTGGCAGTCCGGTTACAGAGTGACTAAAAGCAGGCAGGTGGTTGGACGGGCGTAAATTTGTAGTAGTTTAGACATCGTATCACACCGTCTTCTGAACTCCAAAAGTTCTTTGTTCGATCATTCTGTCGATTGATCAGTCGCACTAAATTGCACACTACCAGTGTTCTTAAGACTGCGCTCTTCATCTCTTGGAATCCTCAAAAGGTAATGACGTGCTACTGGATTTTAACAAAAATGTGACCGGTTTTCAATTTGTTTTCACAGAATCATTGGACGATCATTTGCATGACGCTTACTGAACAGGAAGAAATTTCAAAGCTATTACCATGTCTACATACCTTCAGCACACAGCACAGAATTTCTGACAAAGCCAGACCCAGTACTTAATTCAAAAACGTGACTGATAGTGCTGTGATCGATTCGCTACAGCCAATCTCGTTCCATTCTGTGACAAGTAGTTGCATTCTTGAGGCCCCAACATTTCTGGTTGTTGGTGCTACCTAAGCAGGCCTTGCTGGTTGCACTGTACTTTCACGCTGTTACATAACACAGGCAGACAGAAGCTGTGGTAAGAACGTCATCACACAGTTCAAAGTAGACTCTAGTGATAGCGCAGCTATCGCGGTTCGACTGAATGCAAACTGTGGTAATGCCGAAAGCAATCTGTTATGTAACTTCATGTGATTATTACTACATTCTATTTCACACCCTGTTAGATTTAGGGAAGTTTGGTTCCTCAACAAGCAAAATACCAGTCACCTTGGATTTATGTTATCAATAGTCCCATTATTAGTGTGGCCTGGGCGACCGAGTGCATAAGACCGTTGTCCCGGAGTCGATTGCTACATGGATATCTTCAAATTAGCCGAAATAAATATGTAAAAGAGAAAACCTTTGGATATCTATCCTCCAGTGCTTCGGATAACAGCTTCTGGCTTTCAGTTCACTTTCATATTACCTTGTAGATACACGTCTATCCGATTTCCAGAGATACATTGGTCCTGCCGTTCATGTGTAGGTCAGACCTCTCGTTGTCAGTAGGGTAGTTATGAAGATGGACGCAGCATAAACGTCGATATGGCTGCGACATGGGTATTCAAAGACGGAACATATATCAGCCATGTTGCTTGGGCTTCGTGTCCCAGTTTAAGGGTAAACCAATATCCAGGGTTTGATGGTCCTGTAGGTATGACAGCTAAATAGATAGATGATGGTCCTCCAGATAAATGTCCTGTCCTTCCTACAACTTTCTCACCAAATACATGATCTGTGTAGCTAGTTATTATGATTAACCTAGTTTATCCGTATTTTGGTGAACATGGCATGGCTACGGAAATGTTGGGTATACTGATCAGTGGGTCACAGCTTAGGCGTACAGGAATGAAAATGTCCAAAATTTACGTTGCTCAAACTACTGCCAAGTAGTCTGGTTTTCCCGTGTTTATCATCATGCTTGCTCCGTTTTTTTTATTCCATCCGATTCGAAGTTCGATTGGGGATTTACTCGCAGGACAGCTAAATGTTTGCACACTCCTCTTTACCTGCTTTACGTATGTCCGTCCATCACTGTTTATGTTATGTCTCCATGGCCAACAAAAACGCATTAACACAGTGAGAATATCGGTGTTAAGCCCGCGATGGTGCCACAAGTGATCATGGTGTGAACGGAACCACATCGGATCACGGCTAACTGCAGAACGCCGGAACGTTGAGAATACGGCTCAGTAGTAGTAAAGTACATGGTCTATCTGAAGCGGACAGCATTGGGTTCTACTACCATCACCCATCCATCCATCGTTCAGCTGTAAAACCCTTTCGGTGCCTAGCTGCCATGCCACACGAAGGAGGCACGAGGCCTTATATATGTGTGTGGATGCGTCTCCTGGGTGGGGCGGATCACCAGATGTCCTTTTGTCTGCACTATGGGGCCCAACTTTTCAGTTGTACTCACTTAAGTGGACAATTATGGACAAACAGTTGGGCGTCCCAACTGTTTCAGTAATGTCCCGTCTTATCTACCATGAATTGTTACTCTACATAACATCGAGTCTATATCGGAGACAAGGTACTTATTTCCATGCACACACATCAGCGCAAATCACGTATTAAATTACCCATTGTACTCGACTGTTCCATGGTGTAGTTAGGCTGGATTAGGTTTGACAGTCCCGGAGCCGATACCAGTACATCATGTTTGTCTTCATGACGACTAAGTGCTCTTGTGTGATGAAATTGGTCTTGCTTGGAAACAAACGTAGACAGTTAGGACGGAATTAAAACTGCTGTCCACCTGGCCACAATTTTTCTGACAAGATCACACCACTTAGCAAGTTTCCAGATTTCTTCTACCTCGAATATGCCCAGGATCTTTAAACGCCTGCTGGTTCGTAACCAGTTTTGCCTGACCGTAGTGAAGTTCACACACAGGATCACGTTTTGTGCACTTTAAACTATGATGTTTTATGACGCGATAGGTGTCAGCTGACCACCCTCTGTCCATTAACTTTCTGTCTGTTCTGTATGTGGTCCATCCATAATCGTTTCGCCCTAATAGTCTGAAACCCTAGAGGATTTTTTCCATCCCCATTCCCCTCCAGTATACCATTCTGCTTGTCGCCCAAGTTCATTTCGACGTACTGAGCTATTGCATCGGTTCGCATCCAGAGATCGCCATAGGAACTGTTCTAACTGTAGCCATAAAGCTATCCAAATTGCAACAGTTTGCTAATAATTAATTATCTTATGTTCGTATATGTGTCGAATCGACACGTTGTGGAACCAGATCGGTAGCCTTTACTGCCCTATTTACTGCTTGCTATAGTCGTGTCGTCAATGTCACTACTGATACGTATTTTTCGGAAGTGCAGATATCCATCACACGGCCCCGGATTCCATAACTACTTTGGTGTGAAGATATATCCCGATAAACTCTTTTCTACGTCTGGGACGAAATAACTTGAGGCTGGTAGATGACGTGTATCCATTGCGGTTAGATTTGACCCCGGTTTTCTCGTATTTTAGTGCGTTTCGGTGTATGCTTGCGCCCGTGGACCACAAAGGATGAGAGCATAACTCTGGTAAACGCTGTTTGCAGACTATCGCCTCAAGCAGCCACCAGCTCTTCCTCGCTGTTAGTGAATGCACGTTGGACTCAAATCGGAAGGCTGATACCCCAAGCTGATACCCAAGCAATCTTGCCAGATTCGGAATCGTCGTCCACATTGCGCAGTATTCGGCAATCGGTAGACAAAAGCTTTTCCATACGCGCACTCCGCTGCATCAAGATACTTGCACTCGAACTTGGAAACCAATTCCCCATGTTGTCTACCGGCGTGGATATCCTTTGGTGGATGTAGCTAGCCACGAATCGATTGCCTTATGTGATTGTCCGACCTTTCGAGTGTGTCTCGGTGGGTCTGGCCGAGCATGAGCGAATATGTCAGCCTCGGTATCAGATAGTACCTTGTGATCTATGCGGCTTTAATGGAGCATGCGTCACCTCAGAGAACTTTGAGCAGCCGCTGTCAGTGACTGCACACTCCTTTCCTCTTGAAAGAAAAAATGCCATGGTGTCTTTCTGACCTGGAGGAGTGGTGAGCTCCTAGAAGAATCAAAATTGTTCCTCTGAGATCGCTGTCGCCCAATGTTTCCTGTCCCCACAAATCAACACCGCTTTCGAATTTTGAGCGTTGATCTTCATACCAGCTCTTTCCGACTCAACCGCGGTAACTTCAAGCTTCTCTTTAAGACAAGCCTGACATTCTGTACACACGACCCAGTCTCCAGCAAAGGCAAAACCATCTACTAAGTTGTCATTGAACTGATATCCTGGTTGCGGCATCTACAATCCAAGAACTTTACTCATTGCTATGATGAACAATAATGAGGAGAGTAGGTTTCTCTGCCCCGGGCGCCTGTGGCAGTGAAGTTCGTGATTGGGAAAACCGCCCACAGAATTCTCATCCTACTATGTGACGTATCGAACTAGAGGTGACGGTGCTGGACACATCTGACGATTGTGACGTGCGAAACCGAATCAGATGCTTTCGGGAAATCGGCAGACTCGAAGCTGAGGTTGGAAGCAGCAGCTGAACTGTGAGAAGGCAGGATTATGTAGCTGCTAAACAACCTTATCTGTGTAGAAATGCAAACTGAAGGGAACAAAGTTGCAATCTGCAGCTCCACCGATCAGCGAGCACCTTATGAAAGTATCCAACAAGAATGGGTGTCACTGACATCGGTCTCAGTCAGATTTGGGAGTTTCAGAAATGGGGTAATATGAGCGCGACACAGATGCGGTGGACAACCCCCAGATAATAAGAGTAAGCTGAAGTCCCCAGCAAGCCCGTTGGCATTGAACCGACAAAGCATTCTTGACGTGAGCTTGTTCAGGCCTGGGTACGAATTACCAATTAAACTGACTCCCTCACCTGTAATTGGCTATATCAAACTCGAAGCAGATGGTAGCACTGCGTTACTTGGCCGGTTATCCACCTGTTTTGGAGTAGAGAGCACCTGTTTCCAATACTGCTCGGCATCCAGTGGTAGGCCACAGCTACCTCTGTATGGATTCTTCTACGACCCATCGAGCAGAACATACACTGAATCTTTCAGGGTTTGGCGGTATAGGGTCTGGATGGCGGCGTAGTTGGCTCGGCACGCAATGGTCTAGCTGACAACATCGGGAGAGAGGATTACACTTGTGTGAAAATGCCTTGGAGCCATAAAGTCCAGAAATGACAGAAATTGTTCGGGTGTCATAGTGCCAGGGTACATACCTTGATCAACACGAGAAAGCGAACTATCAGCATGGGATTCGAAGAATGATACTGCGCAACCCACGATTTGTTTGAACCAGACGCCATAGTCATCAAATTATGGCGAATGGGCCGCTGGTTGAAAAATGATTTGACCAGCGCCACTAGATGATGATTCATTCAACTTGCTTGCCAGTTAAACACACGCAATCTGTTTTTAGTACCGACAGCTAGTCTATCAGGAGAAATTGCTCCAATCTCACTAATAACGCGATTTTTGCTTCGCATGACAAATATAAATTTTTAGCCAGGTGCGAGAGGAATGTAACTCTCGTTGGAACCAGCGAACACATGAATTTTTCACTCGGTCATGCTTATCTGCATTATGCTGAGTGGGATGTGTGTGTCGGCGCTGGTGATTCAGACCGATATTCGTCGGAAAATGGCGAGAACTATCAGCGCTGGCAAATTGGGCGACCACGTTTGTCACCGCTTTCATGGAAATGAACTTAACCGTTGGCTACCAGGCCAGCCTTCGATTTTCAGCACTTGCCACATTACTCACAATTTAGCCCCATGAGGCTCTCCTGGGTACTAGTTGGAACTGGTGCTGAGGTGCCAGCTGATTTGCATTGTACATAGTCGAAAGTAGCCTACCCTGTGTGGAGTTGGTGAGCTCTTAGCTCACCCAGACGGACGTCCGGGTTACTCAGTCGGCACTACTAGTAGGTAATTCAGCGCACTGAACTTCAGTTCACACGGTTAGATTTTTGGGACTCTTTCTTGGCTTCCGCATAAGTATTGCGTTAGCCCTTAATCAATCCACAGGATACAGCTGTCCAATCAAATCGATCCACAGGATACAGCTGTTCAATCACTGAATGTTGTCTCCTACTGATTTCACTTTCCTACTACTTATTAGGACACAATAAGTAGTAGACGGCACACATTCTGTCCTGCAGATGCTAACAGGCCAGATAGGATGACTCTTAACAGCTTTGGTTCTATGCGCCGTTTTTGGCCAAAACGCAAAGCTCAAAAGATCCAATCTTAATGCTGCGTGTATCAAAGCGAAGCGGCAATCACTTATACAAGAAACGGGAGTTTCGACTAGTGGGTCTCCATTCTCCTTTGAAACTGAAGTTCCTCCTAGTTGAGTGTCACTGTCATAAAATGCTCCATCCATGTAACGGCCGTTTCTAGCATCACCGTCTGACTTCAAGAAACGCAGTACCAAAGTTGCCAGCCCCAAGAAAAAGGCGATCGGCTTCGTTGCTCATCTCGAATTCTGAATAGAGAAGCGTAAGTTGGTGTAAGAAATTGGAAATTTTTCTATTTCAGCGCGAAACTGACGTTTTAGAATCGGGGTGGGGTATTACTGATCTGACTGTGAACAGTTTGAACAATACAAGTTGCTACGTAAACGCCAAAGAATATTCCGAAGTCACCGAAAACATCCTTATTCATGATCATCAACTCTTATGATAAATAGCACGACTCTTCACATTTCCTTCCGTAACCCAATGGAAGCTTTCCCCACCAAGTGAAAGCAACTTCTTTTAAAAGGAAGAGATGTTGCAGGTCCGCATTTCTGGCACCATGTACAGCTTGTGAACTCAACTTGGATCAAATTGATTTTTTGTTACTCAGTTGAAATACCAAGAGATTAGAGAGAGCCTTATGACAATGTGGTGAAGGTGAGTCAGTGAACGATGAAGGGAAACACGTTGGATAAATAATTGTTTTTCAAGTGCCCATGAGCTGATGCACGGGATCGAGGTGTATGTCAGAGTCTTCTGGGTTGTTCAGCGCCTTCGGCAGGTACAGATGAGAAAGGAGTGTAGCACCACTTTTTAGAACCTCAGGGTTGGGGAGTGAGCTTGCAAGCATATGAAAGCGGTGTGAACTGGATCCTAAGTACCAAATAAATGAAAGTTGAAAGATGACTCTCTAAGAAAACTTCATGGTTTGAACTTGAAAAGCTTATTATCGCGTCACCTCCGTGCATTAATAGGGCCAACTATGAGCGACTGACCTTGCTCACACAGGCATCGGATTCCTTAGGAGTGGCAACAGTCTAGGGGAAAGAGAATGAGGCTCTCCAGTCGTCTGTTATGGTCAACCAAATTGGGGTCGAAAACCACCTTTTTGATAGCTCTTTGGACACGCTAGATGAGGGTTACGAGCTTCTAGCCTTGTGTGCTCTAGACAACCTGGTTGGTGTATTCAACAAGTTATCTAGCATGGAGCGTCGCAGATTCTGTGCGTCGAATCATTCGAAGAATTACCTGTGCTTTTTGAGTCAACTTTTCGTGATTGATTGAAGAAGACATACTTGAAGAAAGCCGAATACCCAGGTTTTTTTCATATCCAGCTCCGCAAAATCTTCCGGTCCATCCTCACCATTCAAACAAAGATATTTCCTAGATCTTCGCCGGGCGACTTGTTAGCACGCTTCTCTTCATTCAGAGGAAGGTGCCCACCCAATGACTAATTCCTTGCAGCCAACTGATACACCTTGGCATTGGAACCGCAAAATCTCATGTCGTCCGCACAAACTAGGACACATCTGGAAGCTCGCTGGAGTAAATCAGCAATAATGCGGTCCAAGGACGGAGCACTGGGAAACTGCGGTGGAGATTGGTCTTGAAGAATGATAGATCAATCCAACGTTCATTTGGAAAGTTCTATTAGAAATGGAAGCCTTGATCCAACGTAAAATTTCCCCTTGAACCTAATGAGCCTTGGGTTTGTAGAGCACTTAGACGCGTGGAGCTTTCTGTGCGTGTGACAAGAGCCGTATCTGTGTTTTGGCTGCAGTCGTCCCAGTGTGAATACTAACAGACGGGTCAATTGATCGTCACAACCGGGACAGTTACCGGGTGGGCGTTCGATGATTAGTCGAGCACATCAATCACAATGCTCAAGGGTGAACATGTTCACTCGCTCAGACGTGGAAATTCACATGCCTCCAACGTGCACTGGTGAAGTAGTGGTATCACCCTCGCCTCTTATGTCAGGTGTCCGGAGTTCAAACCCCTCAATGGCTAAAAATATGCACTGCCGATGAGCTCTAACAAGAGCGAAGCTCTAGTCCGGTGCCTCCCCCTCTGATGTGGACTCACCAGCATAATTACGCCAGGAGAAGAGGACGACTGTTCGATCGAGAGTGATGTGAATATGAACAATAGGCCAGGTGAGAGTCCTTAGGGATACGTTGTTCATCGTGACTTCTCTCACCCACGCGACGTACTCACTGACGTTACGAAGAAGGCAACCGGGCGATTATTCATCCGGAAAGGTTTAAGAAGGCACACACTCAGACTCGTCAAAATTGGGTTGAGGTCATATCTTCTTACAGGGTATTTGTTTGGCTTGTTGCAAAACATAAGCTGACATCGTCACAGTGTCAGTTTGTCTACCCGACGAAGCTCAATATCATGTTTCTGTTTCTCATCATTTTACTGTTCATCGTCCTTTCTCGCCTATTTCTCGTTAACTTTGGTCAGAAACCGACCCTTTAGTTCCATATAATCATCATCCTTTTGGAGGTGTATTATAACGGTAACAGAGCTTCTTGATCAATCGCTACAGGGACAAGAGCATTATGTGTGATCTTTGTTCGTTGTCTGTCTTTTGAATGGAAGCCGCTAGCAGAGCACCGTGGAGAGGAGTCCGTTTTGACGTATTAGTTAAAGCAGCCTGACCTACCACATTATTTCCATCATATTTCAATTCTTACTCATGCGTGATACTTTCCACTTGCTTGGTCAAGAGCATTATGTGTGGTCTTTGTTCGTTGTTTGTCTTTTGAATGGAGGGCGCTAGCAGAGCACCGTAGAGAGGAGTCCGTTTTGACGCATTAGTTAAAGCAGCCTGATCTACCACATCATTTCCATCATATTTCATTTCTTACTCATGCGTGATACTTTCCACTTGGTGACTCCGATTTTTATCGGAAACATGGAGAATTTCGGCCCTAGACATAAAATTCACATTTTAAATTCACAGCAGGAATTGTTTGTAAACTGCCTACGCTTGCACTGAGGTAGCAGCAAACTCTGAGCATTCTTTTTAACCTGTTACAGCGTTATATGATTACACGAGGATTTCTGAAGACAAAAATTAACGTATAGGGCTCTGTTTCAAGTAATCCTTTGCGTTGCATGGAACTATTCAAAAGGTCCCCATTAAATGGCATGGTCCGAAAAAACTGAACAATGTGATTCTCTTATTAAGCTATACTTTGTGGATTACTTACGTAAATGCTGATAAGCTAACGATAACAGCCCTGGTCTTTTCCTGAATACTGCTTGGTTTCGGTCAGGAAAACTTGCTATGGTAAGCTACCAGTCACACAATAGTTCCAAGGAGCAAAACGGCGTGCAAACCATTGTGCTTGAAATATGAAACCATGTTATCATTTCTACTGGCCAAGTTTTTGTTCCAAAAAATTTGGCTGTTCTACTATATTAACAACTTTCATGTATGCATCACCATCGATAAGCGGCTTGTGGCTGTTATTTCATACAACTGTGGACGATCGTGAGACAGGCATTCAAAAGGCAGCCAGTCAGAATAAGCTTCTGACTGAAGCATCCCACCAATGACTAGACGACTTTGTAAGTTCCATTGTGATTGATCCACATATAGTGTGGCCACATGGTCAGCTCTCACCAGATTGTTGTCAGTTGGTCTTTCCTTGGTTTTCGGGTGGTCTCGGTAACATGCTCATCAACCTAACACTTTTATTTTACATTTCGTGCCAGGTAGGTCTAATTTTAAAGCACATAAAATTTTATATTCCTCGTCATCACCATTTACTTAGTTTGTAGATACAGAATCGATTCATCTATTATTACGAAGAAGTGCACTGGTAGGCTAGAAATACACGAACTAAATTGTTTCAGAAACAGTACGTCGGTCAGATTGGTCTTGGGAGTTCCCAACAGCTCTTTGTGGTTCTGATTGACACGACGTCTCTAATATTCTGGGTTCCTTCAATTTTGGCTCCCCCAAATACATGGCCCGGGCACAACAAATACGACCCACATGCTTCTATTTATCATGTGCCTACTCCAAGACAGTTCACAATCGAATACGCAACTGGATATCTCTCAGGGCTAGTCGCTTTGGATCAACTTACGGTAGGTTAACTGCACGACTCAGTGGGTTTGAATACAGTTTGAATCTCTCACAAGTATTTCAGAAGGGATGACGACCATTATCTTGCTAACTCCCGTGCTCAGCTTTTTAGTAATAAAGACTCCAAAGACAGTCCAGGTGGAATCTACTTGTGTGCCTTTTGTTGTTGCCATAGTATACTTTACCGCTTCCTACTATTATACCAGGCCACACGTAGAACAATACCGCTCATACGCTTCGGACATGCGACCGCGGTTACAACCGAAAACATTCTGGCACACCAGTATGAAGGAGTACTGGGTTTGGCTCCAAAAGGTGGAGAGGCTCCGTTCGATGAAACGCTGTTGGATCAGATGGAAACGGTCGAATCTATCAAAGAGAAACTTTTCACACTCGTTTTCTGTAGGTAAGTTTCTTCTGAATATTGTTTCGGATGTTTCCACCATAGCTGAGAAGAATAATGAAGAGACACTCATGTTCCTCAGAAATGGACTCTCTGTCCATACAGTTTTATTGGTTAAAGTGTAGTAAACTGGTGGGATACCGAGAAATTCCAAACACTGTAATGATGCATTATAGCCATGCGATTGGAAGTTGAGTCTCATTCCTCTGACAGAGTCCACATTTCCAGGGACAAGGATAAGCAGTACACTAGCTGTGTACGGGGCGCCCTACCAAAAAACTTGCCATTCAGTTAACAGCTAATACATTCACCCGAACTACCAGTATTTAGATAACCTGTCCAACTTCTACTACAAAAGTAAAACAAAATAACGCCTTCACGAATAGCTAACAGTTACATCTGTAACGCAGTCCCAATCTTGTTCGTCATATGTAACGAAATTGTTGTGGACCATAGTCCTTTAATGCCTTCTTATTACCGCGAACCCCGGACTGAATAGCCGCCTGTTCACCTGGCGCGCTTGACCTAACCAGAAAAAGTCAACGAACGTGCGAGCAAGCTGCTCTAATGATCACTGTTGCGTACAGGCGATCGAAAGCGATAATAAGAATATAACTCATCTGTCAAGGGCGATTGAAGAACAACCAATGAAATCTGTCCCAACGAAAAACGGTTATTCCATTGGCAGTTCTGGAGTCCCGTTACGACCGGAGCTGGTTCTCCTAATAGGAATAGACCAAGTTGCACTCATCCAAGACCATATTCTAAGGAATGACAAGTGATGAATTGTTTGGCAGATGGATGGAGAGTGTTGTTTGTTCAACCTGTGCCGTAGGCTGATTCCTTGTGATGGCATCTCCAAAAACACTAGTTGTTTTTAGCCACAAAATCAAGGTTATGCGTCCTGGTAAAAAACAATACAGAAGGATACGTTGTTAGCCCTTGTCAGAATCCCTACTCATGTTCAGCGGAGTGTCCTTAAGGCCACACCATTTTTTGTAAACATCTCAACTAGCTTTCAACCTTGACTTAAATTTTTGCAAGGTGGGTCCAACCCGGTTCTACGTCCAGTTTTTTTATAAGAAGTAGCAAGCTTGTATTGTGTTGAACTGTTTAGGGCATCCATCTCACTTCAGGTATTTGTGAGAATCTCTGATACGTATGCAATTGAATCTGGTTTATGAATCCGGTATGCTCTTGGGAACAAACTTTCGACGAAATGATTTTTTAGCTTCAACTGTTTAAAACTTGAGAAACGAATTTATTGCTATGACCATGTAGATTTTCTGTCAACGCGGTGCCCAACAGGTCAATCAATTCTGTGTGTTGAATATGTTCAAATGCGGAAGATAGTCTTTTTTATATCTGACTGCTGTTCCTGCCCCATTGCTCGGTGTCGGAATAAAGCTCACCGACAAGGAACACAACAGCTTTAGTGCGAACTAGCGAGTGCGAGGTTCGAATGCGAAAATGCAACGGTCGCAAACGATTTTGTTGGAAGGACACTCTCTGACCTTGGTCCAACGCTAACTCGCTCTGTCTGGCTGTGATACAAGGCTGTCACGCGCTGCATATTGTGGGGCGTTGTCTGTCTGATCAACATCTAGTTGAGTTGAGGGTTCCAGTAGAGTTTGAGCATTCAGTGATTATTTTCAGGAATCTGCAATTCTTAAGTCTTCAAACTCTTCCTCATACACGGACGGGATCCGTGCCGATTTTTCACGATGCTACAAGATAGCAGACTGAAACCGACTAGTATCAAACTTCGACTAATTCCTGTTCGCATAGCAAACCGCGCAGGCCTTTTTATTCAGCTGGTGGAAACACGTAGTCTCGTAATATCACTGGTCAGTAACCGGTCCTTATGCTCAAGGAATATTTAATGACTTCTGTAAACAGAGAACTTGATCGCATAAAACCATCAGAACTCATATATTCCCATATTCATTGATTTTATTAGAATCAATCGATTCAGGGTTTCATTTTGTGTAAGGGAGAGATTCCGTACACGTTCGTCGGATTGGGACTCCTAACCCATTTTTACTAATAATTCTACATTCACTGAAAGCACTAGGGTCTGGGCGTGTGAAATAAAATGCTAAGATTGCACTAAGGTTTACATAGTATAAACAGCACACCAGAATTGGTGAGCATAAAGGCAAACAAACGGCCAAGGAATGCGGATGAATGCCAAGTGCTGGTCAAAGGCTCAGTGATCGGGGTACATGCGTTAGATGCAGGACATAAAGTAGGTCTTAAGACGGGAATGGCGATTCACATCACACCAGCTGATGTGCGGGGCGTTGAAAACCACCAAGCATCGCGGTGAGAGTAGAATCGATGGTGTGGAACTGGCGAACGTATTGAGAGCATTTCAGATAAGCCGAGCTGACAAGTGAGGGTGTCTGATTGTCAACAAGCATGGAATCATTAGCAAAAATAAGTTGGAAATCCCAATCCGACCATAGTTTACAGAATCCTTCTGGTTACACAACTGTCGTGGTACTTGCTCATCCACGCAGATGGACAAGAGGAGGCGAAGAACCGGAAGAACTAGGCCCTAAGCTGGACTCATGTCCATGTAGACTCTCCATCCTTGTTAACAATAACCGACACAACCTAACAGGCTAAATCCGTTAGCAGTCACCAAACACTGATTTACTCTGACCTAGCCGATTGGTTCTTATTCCACCTTAAATCCCGACCAACCTCGTACCTAGTCACTTAGCTTGACAAAGCTTTCTTGTCAAAAGCGAAACCTTGCCTAGCAGTTAATCTACCGATGGTTTGTCAAACTCCTCTGAAAATATAATGAATTTAGTGCAATGATTTTGTGCAATTTGGTTTCAAGGAGAACATAAGGTTGACGAAAACTCGGGGACTTCGCCACCTGATGAGCCTCAAGAAGGGCGAAACTGGTCATGGGTTGTCAACGAATTTTCAGTAACCTTATGGGTAGTGCATTACGAATATACATGTATCGCTATAACTCGAATATCGTAGCGACTGAAACATGAGGTGTCCTGGTGCAGTACATTCACTTGCCTGGGAACATCACAAGCGAGTGATTCAGCTGGGTTCCAGGTGAGTCTCTCGCAAAACCAAATTTGTTTGCAATATATGCGCACACACCAGATGGTTTGATGGCGATTGTTGGTAACCCACTACGGTTAACAGGAGATGAAAAATTTGGAACTAACTTCAGAATATCTTTTTTTCAACTTAGCCACCCGGAGGCCTATTACAAAGTCGGGAATCTAACGTTTGGTGAGATTATCCGGGAGCAACACGTGGGCAACATCGATTACGTACAGTTATTCACGGAAGAGGTTTGGTCGTTTGTCCTAACCGGGTAAGCGGCAAATGTGACCTGAATGCATCTATGAAGTAAATAGGTCTTTCAGCGTAAACGGCTAGACATATAGGACCATTTTGAATGTAAATGGAACCCGTGGTAAAAGTCAGTATAAAATGAATATTTTTAGCATGGCAATTATAGAAAGTAAAATGGAGTTAAGCTGTGAAACTTTTGTGTGCTTGCATTACCCTCCGTTGAAAAATGAAGCACAGGATTTTGGCGTGAACTCGCGGAACGTGAGACACTAAACCCTTCAGTAAACTTGTACGTGCTTTGGTAACAAAATTTCGGGTGCACATCTGTATTCCTAAGCCCAATAGGGCCATGTAGCTATGTGAGATTTGGATTCTTATACTGCCTTATACTTGGTTTTAGCGTCAGTGTGGATGGCGTCATCGTAAAAGATCTCGCAGCTGTCGTGACCATAGATAGTACAAAGCCTTATATTCTGGGTCCAAGTGACATCATATTAGCTATCCATCAGAGATTATCCTTCTTATCGGAGGAGAATGGACTATATCGTGTCGAGTGTTCTCTGCTGAACAGTCTGCGAGATCTTGCCTTTCATGTTGGCGAAAAAGAGCTGAAACTTTCTGTCGAGGATTATGTCATTCAGGTAAGCTAGTCATTATCCACCCTCGGAATTGCATTCCTCGCGAATAACGGTCAATACAGCTGGTGTCTCATTCTCTTTCGTTGCTTCAGACAATGGCTCAAGGTGTTCCCCATTGCTACTCCGCGTTGAAACACAATCCATCGTCCCGCCGCTGGATTTTTGGCATTCCTTTCTTACAAGGTTTCTTCACGGTCTTTGATCAAGGCAGGAAGCTATTAGGGTTTGCCAAACCCAACTGTTAACTCGCATTCAACCGCGTCTGGACCTCAATACCTGATTTTTAATGAACCTGTGTGTACCGATAGCACGGATTCCAGCAATTCGTCCCCGAGAAAAAAACATTTGATACTACAACCATCCTTCACTTATCCATTTACGCAACTATCTTTACTGAATAATTAACACTCAAAAATCGGCAGAAATAGATTTCCATTGGATGACTGTTTTAATTAGGGAACGTCCTCAGGTTTTATCGATCCACTTCCCAAAAGCTTCCTTCAAGGCGAAACCGGTGAGAGGAAGAAGGCCTTCACTGCGGAGTTATTTATTCGCAAATACCAACTGACCCGTTACAGTCCACTGAACAGGGAAGCAAAACTCTAATCTCCATCTTAGTTACAAAAACTGGACACAGATCTTCTCCCTAACGAGTCTTCCTGGAGAGTCATTGACTCCAATCATTCGTTGGTCAAATCCAAGCAAATGTTACAAAGTGGCTCCGCGAATTCTGCAACAGAATTCCCTTTTTCAGTCGACGCAAAGCGAAATTCTACGAACAACACATATTACTCGCAAGCCTCCCGATCAGTAGTATCACCGTTACACCGGTATTTTTCTCAGTGCAAAGTATGTACCTATTCTCCCTGTGTAGAACCCATGTGCCAACGGAAGCACGGGGGATCCCGTGTGAGTACTACCAGACAGGCTAAATTTCAATGCGAATGAAAAACAACACAGTGTGTGGGTTCGGAGGGACACACAGGTAGAGAAACACACTCATATTCCTTGTTTCGAAAAAGGTTCAGTTTTCAGCGAACTGAAATACGAGCATACTGCCAAGATTACCACGAAAATACAATCGGCCTTCAGTTTTTGTTCCAGTAAGCAAAATGCACTTCCTAAGGGGAATAGCACACGCACAGTAGAATGCAAAATCTGAGGGCTGAATTGTCACACTTGCTGCAGTTTGTAGGTTTGTGGTTGTACCATAAAAATAAGTTCAGTTTACATAGAGAAGCACTGCTGTTTACTCTTAAATAAGAAACATCAGAAATGAGTATCCTATGAGCTGAGCCCACGACCTGTCGGTTAGTAGCCGCAAGCTAAACCAGCCAGTTTGATTAACCTCTACCCAGATGACGCATAGTGCCCATTCGCTTAATCCATGCGAAGCACTTCATGTAGCCGGTGTTGAGTGAGTGACCATCCATGCGAAACACTTCATGTAGCCGGTGTTGAGTGAGTGAGTCGAATGACGAGTTCTCCGATGGAAAGTTCACACGAGTACACTCATGTTTCGTCCCGACGCCATGTGGTGTTTTGAGAACAGATTTAACCACACCATTAATGGTCTTTTAAAAGGTGACAGTTGTCATCAGAATGTCAAACATCTTGTAATTGCGTACACGCTAGGACGGAGTTCGACAGTTGTTACAGTCTCAAATCCATAAACATTTGCAGCCCATGAACAAGAACCCGAAATGTAATGGGATTATGTAACTCGCTTTTCTAGTTAAGCCATTTCGCTGAGCTTGGGTTGCACAGGCTTGGTCACCAATCGATGCGTCGGTGTTTAGCTTGCTATTCTATAGGCTTTTTCGACGGGGACCATCTTTATTCGTGATTGGTCGTTTGGTTGGCGGGATTCGTCAGCTGCTTTATCATCTCGCACTCTGATGTACAATTATGTTTGTTCTTCCGGACTGGTTTCCTTGTTCAGGTGATCCTTCGCCCGAATCCATCTTCTAACAGTATTCGACTTCAAGATTAGCCCCTAGTTGATTTTCGGGTTATTTTCGAACGGTATCGGCATCTGACGTGAATGGACCGTGATTTACCGTCTTTTAATAACACAAAGATTCATCATTTCGTCCAACAGAAATTGCCACACTTTAAATTGAAAGTCGAACCTTTCGGTCAGCTAAAAGTAGTACCTTTCGTAATAATTCTGGCCAGTTTTGGCTGAAGATGAAATACGTCACTGTACCCGTCTCATTTCATGTCAGTTCCCTACAAATGTGTGGTCTTTAGGGAATAAAATTCTCCGTTGTATCAGGTGTTGAATCAAACTTGGTATCCTGGTAATTCCTGCATTCATTTGCTCACTTCGACCTGGTACTTTTGATCACTTCCTGTGTAACGGTGATACTACTGATTGGGGGCATGCGATATCTATTACGGACTTTGTGGAATCGCTTTGTAGCATTTGCTTGCAATTGAATAACTGTCAATGAATATCCAGGAAAGTTCAGGAAGACGTGTTCAAGATGGATATTCATCTTTGTGAACAAGATGCACATGAGAGTTTTGGCGATATCTAGACTTTGTGGAATCGCTTTGTAGCATTTGCTTGCAATTGAATAACTGTCAATGAATATCCAGGAAAGTTCAGGAAGACGTGACGTGGATGGATATTCATCTTTGTGAACAAGATGCACATGAGAGTTTTGCCCCCCCCCCAGCCCAATATTCTGTAACTGTTCAGTTGGCTTTTTCCAATGAATACCTCCGCACCGAAGCCCTTCTTCCTTTCACTTGTGTTGGTTCACCATACCCGCCATTCACTTTGTCACAAAGACCGCCCCATAGGATAGTGCTATTCTAGCATACGCGCATGTGCGTGTCACTTACCTACTTACTCATGCGTTTGTGCCTCAGTTGTTGGGCCTGCTCTAATCTGCTCCGTGATCGCGATGTTAGGCAGAATCAGCAGACTGGTCTCGAAAGGGCTGACCGCAATCCAACCAACGAACCATCATTCCGCTCATCGTTGTTAGGTTTGCGGACCTTGACATTGCATTGCACCGGTCAGCGATAGACTTGGGAATGTGCTGACACCACAAACGTGGACAATTGAGGTTTCTTGTACAAAGTTGCTTACTTTTGTGTGGTTGGCATCGTGATTTGCATCGAGTTGTTTACAAGCACGAGTTCGCAGACGAAGTCAGCGTGTGATAATCCAGGCGCTCCGCGTCACTCCGAATGTGCAAGGACCGTACGGAATGTTGATCTTGATACCGTCTGTGACTGTGTTAACCCAAAACTTCTGTGTGACCACTTTATGTGATCTCAGTCCGGACCTAAGTCTCGACGTTTGAAGTTGGGTTTATTCTCCTTGCCCCTCCTTCTCTTATCTAATCCAATGCAAACGGTTGCGTTTAATCGATTCCCCCCTGTCCAACGTGTATTTTGCGAATACATAGTCATCATCAGGTAACGGCCCTCGGTCTGTGTTGCCATTACTGTCACAGGAGAGGCGCATTTGATCTGGATCTTTCTGTCTCTCTTCCCATATTTACCAAACAGGCCACACTTTGCTTATCCGACCACCCCGTCGAGTTTATATCACTTGTTGCAAGACCGAATTCCCCTCCTCTGTTTTCGCAAGAACAACTCATCTTTGGTACTCCCCCCTTAACATATGTAAACCTCAACTACTCGAATGCCGGATTGGCGTTC
>NW_008752259.1:0-16003 GCF_000715545.1 Opisthorchis viverrini | reverse complement strand
CCCCCCCCCCCAGCCCAATATTCTGTAACTGTTCAGTTGGCATTTTCCAATGAATAACTCCGCACCGAAGGCCTTCTTCCTTTCACTTGTGTTGGTTCACCATACCCGCCATTCACTTTGTCACAAAGACCGCCCCATAGGATAGTGCTGTTCTAGCATACGCGCATGTGCGTGTCACTTACCTACTTACTCATGCGTTTGTGCCTCAGTTGTTGGGCCTGCTCTAATCTGCTCCGTGATCGCGATGTTAGGCAGAATCAGCAGACTGGTCTCGAAAGGGCTGACCGCAATCCAACCAACGAACCATCATTCCGCTCATCGTTGTTAGGTTTGCGGACCTTGACATTGCATTGCACCGGTCAGCGATAGACTTGGGAATGTGCTGACACCACAAACGTGGACAATTGAGGTTTCTTGTACAAAGTTGCTTACTTTTGTGTGGTTGGCATCGTGATTTGCATCGAGTTGTTTACAAGCACGAGTTCGCAGACGAAGTCAGCGTGTGATAATCCAGGCGCTCCGCGTCACTCCGAATGTGCAAGGACCGTACGGAATGTTGATCTTGATACCGTCTGTGACTGTGTTAACCCAAAACTTCTGTGTGACCACTTTATGTGATCTCAGTCCGGACCTAAGTCTCGACGTTTGAAGTTGGGTTTATTCTCCTTGCCCCTCCTTCTCTTATCTAATCCAATGCAAACGGTTGCGTTTAATCGATTCCCCCCTGTCCAACGTGTATTTTGCGAATACATAGTCATCATCAGGTAACGGCCCTCGGTCTGTGTTGCCATTACTGTCACAGGAGAGGCGCATTTGATCTGGATCTTTCTGTCTCTCTTCCCATATTTACCAAACAGGCCACACTTTGCTTATCCGACCACCCCGTCGAGTTTATATCACTTGTTGCAAGACCGAATTCCCCTCCTCTGTTTTCGCAAGAACAACTCATCTTTGGTACTCCCCCCTTAACATATGTAAACCTCAACTACTCGAATGCCGGATTGGCGTTCGTTTTAACTCACATCGAGTTTTATATACTATCGTTGTTGTGTTCCCATTGCCGTATCCACTAGCGCTGCTAGACCATGGACTCCCCTCCCACTTACTATTCACACGTGCTTAAGTGGTAGAGAATCACTCTGAGGCTCGCAGTCCACTAGTTAGTTTCGCTGTGCAAATCTTTGTTCAGTGAGAATTTACTGGGAGTAAAATGAGAGTAATCAGAAGTGAAGATTTTACACTTCCGTTGGTGCACCATTTTCCCCAAGAAACCAGACGAAGGTCGCTCAGGTTGTTTCAAAAATTTCTGGAACTTGACGCCGATTGGTGTTACTAGAAGGACGCTTACTTCATTAAGACGGCTTCAATGAACATCGCAACGGGGGGATTCTGATACAACGACAAGTACATCTGTCTTCCACAAACAAGAAAGGAGCTACTAATGCAGTTTGCCTTTACTACACTGTTACTCACTATAACGACACCTCTACCCTCTCCAACAACTATCAACAATTGTTCCCTAGTGCAACTGGCATTTTCACGCAGAAGACGCTTCTCCATATCTGTCATCCTCGTCACTGCCTTGTCCATAATACCGTATTGCTCAACAGCGCTTTTTTGTAGACTGTGGAAAGTTAACCTCATTGTTGTCGGACACTATTAGGACGGTCATCCAACAACACGGCTCCTAATTTCCTCATGGATATCTTGGAAAATATAAACTTGTTTAAATATTTGCGAGAAAATACTTCGACCCCATACATGCTGAACTACGGAACTTTCCTTCCAAAGGCCCCTTAAGGTGCATTCTACACGCCTATACGCGCAAAAACCTCAAGGCCCCTCATTTGGTGCGACTCCGTTCTAGATTCCACAGGAGACTGGCTTAAATTCACCGCACGTTTATCCGCATAACATATCTACTGAAAACGTTCATCTGGAAGATCAGTGGTGATGAATCAAGATCTCTGATCGTGTTTCGTTAAAATATTTTCCCATAGTACTCCTTGTTTATCGTCAGCTGGACATTCATCATCCGCCATATGCGGTCCACTACATCATGCAGACTGAGTCCAAGCGAGCTTGTTGTAAAAGCAAAGCTTATCTCATGGATTAGATTGGTGAGATTCACCAGTCACCATCAAAGCATAATTGTAGCTCCAGACAACGGCTGAACATGAGCACTGACAAGATAAAGATACATCGATCGACCATTTGCATAAAACGCAACTAATTACACTTCCTTATTTCACCACACCACCCGTGCATGTCATAAGACTAAGCAAGTCAAATAATACATACACGCGGAGAGGATACGCGTGATCGGACATCGGTTTTGCTAGTCGCGATGGTAGTAAGGGAAGTAAATGCATCGTAAAAATTATTGACTTTGTGGTAGAGATACACCGATTTCCCCCGTTCACTGTCGGGAAATGTGGCCTCGCTCTGAATACACTATTGAAGCAAGCTGGCTGCCCTCCCACATATAAGTAACAGGCTTCAACTGTTTGACGGGGACTCCATCATAAAACTCGGCCAACCTTGTAATCACCTGGCCTGACGAAACTCTTATGTCGAATACTGCGCGGCAATAGGTCTTCGAAGTGTCCAGAAACGATGACTTCTAACTTAGTTTAGAACGCTTTCTAGTGCACTTTATCATATTCGTAGTTATAGTCAATGTGAAAACCACTATGACTTTGTGGTGGGGATGCATCACTGTCGGGAAACGTGGTTTGGAACCGACCAATTTAACGCTGCTGTAGGCTGACTGCATGCGCAGGAAACATTGCAGCCTACATAAAGCACTACAACAAGCCTATGTGGCGCTGTGCGAATTCGCACAGTACTACGGGACCGAAATTCCACCCATCCGGGATAAACAGAAGGCTCGAAGCACTCATCGGATAGGACAGCTTCCTTGTTTAGACGTAATACTCAAGACTGAAGCTTCAGATCTATCGATACTGAGGAATTCAAACATATAATACCAAATTAAATTAAATGCAAAATCCACCTGCAAGTAGTATGAACGGAAAGGCAACCCAGGCGTGCCACACTTGGACTTCTCGTTTTAGGATCTACAACATCTAAACAACTTTTTGGAACGATAAATTCACTGTCGAATAGACAGCGATTGCGTACTAAAAAAGTCCTCCTCTGCGAAGTAGCGCAAACAGGCCCGTATCTGTTGTTTCGGTTGTATAATAAATGGGGTTTTGAAAGATCTATCTCGTCGTAATGTTAGTCCAAACTGGTTTTTTTAACGAAAACGAACGGGGGCAAATTGTGGGTATCGCGCGCAGTCATCTGAAACTGATGGCTCACAAGTGACTTTAGCTCTAAATGACACGAATGGTAGGTGCTTCAAATCCCGTAGCGTTATGCTCATACAGATTTCCAAATTTATTCAGCCACACGAAGCTTGGAAAGTAGTATTTTCACTAGCCCGCAGTGAATTCGAGTGCTTATGCTGATCAGAAGGAAACATAATCAACCTATCTTATGAGCAAAAAGAGCGCAAGATATTCGTACTGCAGTAACAGTGATCATACACACAGTGTACAAAAATCGTTGACCTAAGCCCATTCTCCGCGGGTATTTGTGGAAACAAAGACGGCAGGCTATTATGTTTGAACTTGTGGGCAACCATAGGCAAAAAGCCGACTGTAAGAAAGCTAACAAATGGCATGAAATAGAAAAGGATTTATTGCGTGCTAGTCTATCAGTGTCTTAACCGTTCGGAAAAACCTGTTGAAGATAATGGATACGACAGTCCACAGCCAATGGCAGAATAGACAGCATTTAGGCGAGATTGCGCAATCTGCTGTGCTAAGTTACATCCCTTGTGTAGCACGGATACGACTTCGGATCGTCCTTCTGGCGTCGTCCTAAGTTCGTTGACCCGATTCCGAATGGGACTGAGTTCCTCGACCAATGCGTCTGTTACTCTTGACTTGAGTGTCGTCTTATCCCATAGGCTTGCCTGTTCTTCAACGGCTTCCAACGGACGGTTCTATCAGAAAATAAAAAAAAAGATTATTGACACCATCGTCCATTTCATTATCAAAAGTATTAGGAAAGATTTTGTGCTTTCGGTAAGCGATAAACAACTAGCCCCATCTGTGTAAGTTCATTCTGCAAAGATGGTACTTGTAAGTAAAACTCGTTATAGTCTTGTTTCACTAAGTTATTAGGATATCACGAAGCTCCTGATCTTTGACAACATCTACGGACTTCATGGACTACGAAAGGAACGTGCATCTACTTCGTATTGAGCGAATTGCCTCAAACGGGGACTACGACAGATGAATTACCTAATGAATTACCAGGTTATGTAGTACTGCTCCAACTGGTCACAAAACCCTCAGCTGTGAAACCTTTTTCGTAGGAAGCAGAAGAACCAAGATGGTGCCAGGTTAGTTGAGGTGGCGGTCCAAATCCTGAGGGTTGAGTTCAATCTGTGGACTACCTGGTAAGCAATACTTAGACCGCTGTATTATTTCGACCCAATTCTTAGCACCAAAATATCCTAGACGGAGTTCGTTTAACAAACATCTTTCTGGCTAGACAGGCCGTCAGTGGAAATGTACCTTGGTCGAGTCATTCAGCTGGCTAAAACCATGGGGCATCGTCAACGTTAATGACAACATTTATTGTCCAACTTGCTAAACTGTTTGATACAAGGTTCCAGTAGAGGCAGGTTACTAAAGGCGTACACCTACCTCAGTCTTAAAGCCACGTAAAGCAAGTCTAAACTGAATCGCTGGATACCTTATCACAAGACATGTCCCAAGGGAACGAAGCTCTCTGCTCTGGCAGAGCGCCATTCTGCACTCGTTCAATTTTCCGACAAACTTTGTTACGAAAAGCCGACTGGGGAGGCGGAATGCCCCGAGGGTAATGTGTACATCTCCACCGGAAAGTAACAAATCGCTTCGAAAAACCGACCTTGCAGGTAGTGTGAGATTTGGGAACTTTCAACGGGAGTTTAGTCCCGTACGTGACGCTAATCTATGCTGAAAAGCCGAGAAGCATTGTAAGACGGTCTCATCTTTAGTGGAAATCATTGTACTCCAGAGTTTCTAGCCCCTCTCGTAGTTCGACATTCAACCAGTCTGCCACGAACGGTTGAGCAGCGTGTGATTGGTTCGCACTTGGCCAATGCCATTCATCCTTCAAGCATTGTACAGACGGTCTCATCTTTATTGGAAATCATTGTAGCCCCTATCGTAGTTCGACATTCAACCAATCTGCCACGAATGGTTGAGCAGCGTGTGATTGATTCGCACTTGGCCAATGCCATTCATCTTTCAGTCATAGAATACACATCATACAGGCACTGACTCCTCGAGTGACGATTTCTCAGATGGAAGGCCCGATAACCCTGTGAATTATACTTCCTTTGAGCTACTTATTTTTTGTTGGCAGTGTAAGATCTAATGGCTTCAAATGGAGATTTCCTCCTGCAAGCGAAGCCGATCCGTGCTGAAAAGTGAATTACTGTACAACTTTATCATTCTTAATGGGGATCATCAGCAGTGCAATCCGCACTTTAATTTATACCCTATTGATTTCCGAGTAAGCGCGGAAAAGGGTGAAACATTTTCAACTGTCAGTCACCTCAGCCTTTGGAGATCACCTCGGCCGACAATTATTGAAGCTAGCGAATGAGCACACACGTGCTCACGCTCTGCTAATAGCACCGAGAAGCAAATCTCCTAACTGTTATATCTTACTCCTATTACCGCTCCAGGGCCTTAGTATCAGAAAAAGACCCTCCAAAAAGCAGCAGCGAACAATCGAGTGCAACAGTTACAAGGGATCTCGCGCTATTTTGAAGTTAACTTCTCATCGATTCAGACTGTTGCTGAATTGGTTGAATGACTGACTGAGTGACCTGGATACTTTCCGGCTTCCCTATAGCGATTTTGGTGAACCTTTAGGGTCTTAGCGGGCTTTTGGCATTCTGGGGTCGTTTTCGGGAATCTGACCTTCCTGACAGTTGTGATTAGACCAGTTGAGCAAGGTTTCCTCAGACCTAATGCGATGTTCAGGGTATGCAAACAAGCTAGATACCGGTAATTTAGAAATGGCGCCTTATTTACTATTAGACCAAACTGGCCAGTCAATACTTTCGACTGGGCCTATGAAAACAGTATCAAAAGGTGACTTGAGGAATATAGTTACCTATTTGGCTAAATGTCAAGCCATTAGACAAATCCAGCCCCACTCTCAGATGGCGTTTTGTTTCTCCCGCGAAACGGGACTTGAAGATGAGGGAACTCAGCTGTCACCGTGCTATACTGAACACGGATTTTAACCGTACGGTTTGGTGAACAGGTTAACAATGACCGAGGGAGTGAACATGATCACAGACCTCAGTCTTGGAACGGAACGCTCCAGAAGGACAGGCAGAGAGGGTAGGACGGGAATCGGAGGTGGGATATACCCGAGTCAACGGGAATACGCATTTCCACCAGAAAACAAGGCAACCGCAGCATATGATGGCGGAAAGTAGTACAGATATAACATGGCGCGTGGTATCCGAAATTTTGTTTGTTACTTAAATGAAACACCAGTTTATTTCCCCAGAGCGAAAAAACAGCCCTCCGGCAGTTGGATTTCCACGTTTATGTGAAAGGAGAAATCAGCACCCAAACCCAACCAGCCTAACAAGACGAAGCACAAGTTAACAAAGGGAGGGTGTCAAAATCCTCTGGTAGTTATCCGCCATCTCCCCCGGGTATCAGTAGCAGTCGATGTAGTCAAACTAGTCACATTGCTAGAAAACTGCCACAAACGGACTTTGGATAAAATGTTACAACGCACTGAGGTACAATTCAACGGGACTTATCTGTCAACAGTCATCCACAAGAATCTCCCAGAGCAAATTATGGGGATTAATGGCAGTCGTTTACAAGGATATTTCATACGAAAGAGCTGATCGCATGAGAAGGATCAGACAAATTAAATCACCCGTTGTACAGAATTTCTGCAACTTGGTTGGAAACGGGAACAGTAAGCTCCAGTCCAACAAATCTTACCTCCAAGGCAGACAGGATGCGGAGTAGATTGGCGATACCGGGTCTATCTTCAGCATTGTAGCTGACTCCGAGCTGGGAATCGGTTTGGGCACGCCGGACTTTCAGACGGATCTGGTCAGGTGAATCTGTTAGGTAGATGCATCCACCCTCAGACGGATCAGATTTGCTCATCTTTTTGGTGGGATTACGGAGACTGTTGATCTGTCAATGATCGATGGAGGACATGATAAATTAGTAAATAAGCACAAGTATGGAAACAACTCGCGGTACATTTCACGTTATGGTGGTCTGGTACTTTTCAGAAACACAACTACGCCAAAGCCCCAAAATGATTCAGCAAGTAAATAAGCACACGTATGGAAATAACTCGCGGTACGTTTCACGTTGTGGTCTGGTACTTTTCAGAAACATAACTACGCCAAAGCCCCAAAATGATTCAGCGGGAATCCAAAAATGACCAACTAAGATAAGTAATGAACTATACACAATTTTTCGGGCCTTCTGCCAGAGGCCAAATAACCCTCGGAATACCTTAAATTGATTCCGGACCATCTTGGAATTTCTGCTGACACACTTTAGAACACCTAAATAGCCATCTGTAGAATTCAACCTAGAATGCACAAAAAATGTCAACATATCTTGACGAGAAAATCACAGTTGCGGGGAATGTTCATCAGAGCACGCTCTAGGAACAGTCACGTTATTCTGTTGGAATTCAAGACTGTGGATGATCCACTAGGTCCATATATTGCATATATGCAAAGCGTCTACACAAGACTGGCTAATGCCGTCTTCAGCTTTCAATTAAGACAATCCCTCAGTGTAACTGTGTATCAGTTGCTTTCGTTTAAGGCCGTAGACCACACGAATGATCCTATGTATATCGACTCGACCCGAAAAGATTCTTGCTAAATACTTATCTGTTTGCTCATCACAGGTATCACAGGGGCCTCGTAAGCCACGGAAACCTCTCGAATTATCGAGCGTACAAGATATTCGCCCCTCTACAACAGCCCAATCGTGAGAGGTACTCAAAAAGCTTCACCAACTGGGCTTCAAATTAACTTCTTTAAGGAATTTACTCTTTAGAGATCCACATTGGGGTCATACCATTGTACCTGGCGGGGAAAAACGTTCCACCAATTCAGGGATTACCAAAACTGCCCACAAAACAAATGTGAGTATCACACTGAAAAACATACTTTTGGGGCGCCTAGGACCAAACCAGTAGGGATTCGTAAGATGGACGCTAATGCGGGCCACCTTGTGGTTGCTGAGCGGACGAGTTCACGCGCAAGCTCAATATGAGCTGTTTGGTCCGCACCAACAGGAACGACGTCAGCACCATACAACAAAATATCAGCAGCTTGAAGCACAGGATAGGTGAAGAGGCCAACGCACGCGCCAGCAGGAGCTGAGTCAGGCGATTGCTTGCATTTGGCGTGCGGTGGCGCTTGCTCATTCACAGAATGCAAACCCGACTTGTCTCGCCATTGAGGTAGATGAGCTAATCTCTTGGGATGAAGAAGGAGAAGAACGAGTAACCAAGAAACGCCACCAGACAAATCCACAAACTTGAATATAAAAAGGAATGCACATTAGTGATAAGCCACTTCAAGCAGGATTCAAAATACTCAGGGGTCATGAGAATCTGACGTCAACCTTCTGCGCACTTGAAATAATCAACAATGAATGGTTTACAGTTTCTATTTCCGACAAAAGTCGACAAGACTTGCCAAAAAAAGGAATTAAAAGACTTTAACCTGGATCGTAACATCGCAAAGTCAGAGTTTCCCTCGACCAATTAGATTACCTGCGACCTTCATCGCTGTGGGTTTAGCCAGGCTTTGAAGTCTGTTTGTTGGTTTCTGCAAAAGATAATAGTTTCAGTCAACTGTCTGAAGACTGAGTGTTGTTTGATTAAATGGCAAAGCAAGTCAATCTATTTAAGCCACTCTATCCGATCAAACACGTCCTCAAAAGGCGACAACTACCGACATGGAAATGTATGACCATCTTTGGTTCAGGTTCGTAGCACCAATGCAACAGAACGACGATGTCACTTACGGAAATAGAACAGCAGGACCCCAGGATCCAAGCTAACTCAGTATGACCTCGAACAGAAGACTGTGGGAAAATCGAACAGATAGGGTTTTCACCTTCATCCAGGCAGGCGCACAGTACACATGCTAAGTCCCACACGGCCTCTGATAACAAGGTGCTTTTCATTGAAGTAAGAGCATGTAGATCTGCAATAAGAAGTAACAGACCAGAGAGGACTCCGGATTTTTTCAAGTCCACACACGGTTTGATAACACCGAGGTAATTTCCGAGATGAGGTATGCCAGTGGGTTGAAGGCCTGTGAGAGCTACTTGCCCACTGAGCTTTCTTCGGCAATGATGGCCAGATCGAGTGACGATTAGCCCGATTGGGATACACCGGAACATAGCCAACACATTCAAAAGAAATGCCACCGCAAATCGACTAGGTCAGTAGAGGTTGTCCATTGAGAGGTCCTTGTTGTTAAAAGAAACCAGTGACGGGATTACCTCCCACGGAAACGCTAAAACGAAAATATAAAGACAAATGATATACTTTTCCCTTCAGCTTAGGACTATAAATTGCACTAATAGCTCGAGATGGCTCAGTAGTCAAGGTGCAAACTAAGTGACCGGAAAGTCCGTGGTTCGAACCCAACCTGGACTGTTCCTGTCTAGACTTCAGCAACCTACCAATATCTCTCAAAAATAGTCCAAATATGCATTCGGGGAAACGTTGAAAACTTAACCTGAACCAAAATAATAGACTACTCCCACATTCGTGAATTTGGGTGAGGTGCGTCTTTTAAGATTAAATCTTCATGATGCTCCATGAGCTTGGCTGCCGACGTGGCAACAAATGGTACCTAACCTGTGACCGTACTGTCAATAGCTTTCCAGTGTCAGACTGGGCATTTAGAGGTTTTTCGACCGCAGAATGCTTCAGGTAGGTCGGCTCCAGGTTCCTCTATCTTCTTTTTTCACTTTAAAACTCAGTGTAAAGGGATAGAGGTTGTGGTTGCATGGCGGCGAATCATGCGTATCAACTGAATTTGTTGTTTCTGAATATGGCGACATTCGTGAAGAATGCAAAGTTCGTGTTTTGCTTCCTCTAGTTATCTGATTGTCAGTTGGTCCCTTGTTGTTCCTTTTAACTACTGATCAGTTAGCAAGGAACCACCCCCTAAAGTGTCTCCTTGCTACGATGTGACAAGTAAGAAAGCTATTAACTCCTAGCGGTCTCCATAACAAAATGTAAGATCACGCTCTCTTTCATATCTCCACCAACTCGTAAGCCATTGATCCCCATAATGATGTGGTGGAAAGTTTCGATAAGTCCCAAGCTTCTAATTCTCCTCCTATAAGAGCTTGGTTTAAAAAACTGCTATGAGCCTAATTTGCCGTGTAGTGCAGTATGACTTCTCACTACGGAACATTAAACAAAACTGAAGCGTTCCCTTGGGTTGTGTGCTTCTTCTTCTGAGAGTTTGCGTACCTCCATTCGAATATTGAAGTTCAGTTCAACCAAGTTTATCAGCGACAAACCATGTACAGAGGGTACATCGTTTGAAGCTGCTACAGTTGCGGTCACCGGAAAATAGGAGAGAAGAGATATAGCCAGGCTTTGTGGGTATCGCCATAATCAGTTCATCCCTACTGAATCAGTCTAATTATTTGAATGAGTGAAAAACTGAGTATCTAAGCACTGAAAACAATAGTTCTGATATAAGAACCCTACAAACCACATGAGTGAGTGTCATCAACCATTGACGAACTGAGCTTTGGGATTCCTATCCAGGGGGGGGGGACGAAATTCGCCAACTCGACTGAGTTTACTAGTTAGCGTTTCCAGACTTCATTCAGGTTGCCTACAAGCAGCACAGAGTTGATCGAAAGGAACTCTGAGAGGTAGATGGTCCTAGAAATACACGTCCTAACAAGCGTAGCTCATGCAGCGTGAGTAGCACTTCTATCGTGAGATACCTTTCTTCGTAAAATAATCTGGCGTTTGTCAGGACTCAGTGTGTTGACCAACCTAATACTATATGGATTCTGCATGGACATCCTCCAACACAGCTCACTGAGTTGCTGAGGTAGACAAACCATCGCACCATGATGAGGTTTAGTTTGTTGGTGACGGTACCCTCACTGACTTGACAGATCAGTGGTCGTCTGTTTAGATTCCAAATAAGAAATCGGATGATACGGACACCATGCTTTTTTGCTGCTTTCTGGGTTATATTCCTGGTTGATCAAGGGGTACAGGTAGGGACCACAAAATCAACCATCTTCCTATAGCTGAGCAGCCAGGAACTACACTGCCCACATAAACGTTGCAATCAGCTTTAAATTGGGGGAACCTGTCGATGGTCGTGGGAACATCGTGCCTCACGAGAATCACTGTTTGCTCTGGTTGATTTGACCTCATAAATACTGTCCATTAAGTGGGATCAGAAGAGTTCACAAATTTCCAGAACGAACTGGCGTATATGCCCGAACTGAACTCGTTGAGAAACATCGTAGATAACTAGTCGGATACCCCACAGGCATTACATCCTGTAAGTGTCCATTCACGTGATTATACAACACATCGAAGATGCAGTCACCGGTGGTCAGCCGGGTTTTACTAAATGCTCAACAACAGTCCTACGAATATGGACAATGCTATCAATTAGCTCAAAGTGACACTGCACAGTTCTGTGAGATGAGATCACGAATAGTGGTCTGGATGTTCCTTGGAAATTTCAGAGAGTTTTTGGCCAATCAAGGCAGCGAGACGAAAAGCCAAGCAATACTAAATGTGAACTAATAACCAGTTTATTGAATCTTACTGAATGTCGGGTGGGGACTTCATCCACCAATGCACCTGGCCCAGCTCTCTACCTCCATTCAGCCGGGTTAAATGCTCAACAACACAGTCCTACGAATATGGACAATGCTATCAATTAGCTCAAAGTGACACTGCACAGTTCTGTGAGATGAGATCACGAATAGTGGTCTGGATGTTCCTTGGAAATTTCAGAGAGTTTTTGGCCAATCAAGGCAGCGAGACGAAAAGCCAAGCAATACTAAATGTGAACTAATAACCAGTTTATTGAATCTTACTGAATGTCGGGTGGGGACTTCATCCACCAATGCACCTGGCCCAGCTCTCTACCTCCATGCAAACTTGCCCTGAGCACATAGCTGTGTGTAAACACATCGATATCGTTCTCGTCTTCAAAGATGAGGAGGCACAGGTGTTTTTGGATGAACTGACCAAAGTCATCCCATCCTTTGGTATGCACTTTGCTCCAACGAAGTGCAAGGTCAGGCTCCTGGAATTGCAATCAGTCAATTCAATCAACTCATCAGCTATAAACCGTGTGCCATAGGTATAGCTGTTGCAGTTTCGATTACCGGAAAACAGGAAAGTGGAACATATAGCCAAACCTTGGAGGCAAATGCATGTTCAGTTTGTTCGGAAATTGGGTAGCTATGCATTGAAGGCGATGGCTTTGATGCACGAGCGCCACTGACTGTGAGATTGGGCCACTTCCGCCAATGTCATCAACCACAGGTGATTTGAGTCCCGGGGTCCCCATACAGGGAGGCGGCTGTTGCCCACCCGACTAAGTTTACTGGTTGGTACATTCGTACTTCGTTGGCAGGTCATAGATTGTCCACCTCTCGGTCGTTTTCACTCAGCACAGGGGTTGGAGAAAAGGGCTCCGGGAATTGCAGTCACTGAACATGCCAAAAACAATCCAAGGACGGACGCTCGAAGTTATGGAGCGTTTCACGTACATAGAATGTTGTATTAGTTTTGAGTGTATTGTGACAGATGGAGTCAATTTATGAATCTGTTCGGGTCACGTTTTCTAATTTGGGACATCTATGTCCTGAATCTGAAGGGACGTCTGTCAGGCTGCAGTAGCGGCTGTTTTGTTGTACGGATGTGAGACTTGATCTGTTCAAGCAGCGGAACTGAGATGTCTTTAGGTGTTCGAAAATCGCTACCTGAGGACCATGGCTCGTGTGGGTTTGTGTTGGAGAATCCAAAACGAGACAATTAGAAAGCGAATTTACCGTTGTGCAAAGGGGACTTCCACTGAAGAGTGTATCTGGAATCAGGAGCTGCGTTGGTTAGTAAATTTATTGCGTATGACGAACCATCGTTTGTCGAAGAGGGTGTTGTTTTCCGAGCCCAATTCAGAGTAGCGGAAGCAGAGAGGTGGCCAACTCTTGAACTGACAGAAGGGCATGAACGAGATTACGAAACCTTTGGATGTAGTCGGTTCTACTCGCCTACGAGGATAGGGACCGCGTGATCTCCACTTCGCCTGGTTGGAGACGCTACAACATGTGGCTACTGATCAATGTCAGTGGCGTTCTTGTTGTCAGTCTCCATTCAGATTGCCTGAATGAGTGTCTGGATTCGTAGGCTAACACTGTCTTTTTCTGTCCCTCTATTCTTTTCTTCACAAGGCTTTCAAATAAATCATGGTTGTTCAGCAGCGAAGCATCACTGTTGAACAATGATGTCATGCTGTCGATGTAAACACAACCACCAGGTAGTTATGGGGTCAGATGGCCGACAGAGCTTCTAAGGAGTGGCCTTTCAGGTGAGTACCAATACACGCCATGTTACACTTTGGTTATCCATTAACCCGATATATATTGTTTCAAACCAAATATGCTTATTTTAGCCGTTTTATGAACAGATTTCGTCTTATTGTGAACCCTGTGTGAACCAATTAATATACATTACCACAAAATTCGATTTTCTACACACACTTATCATCTGGAGGACCAATCACAAAGATACGAATGGTCCTTCTAGCTTCTACAGAAAATCGTTTAGATGCAGTACCCTTTCGGTGCTTCACTGCTATGCCACCCGTGGGAAGCACGAGGGCTGGGATACTGGCAAGCTGCCCAAGCCTAGATGGAAGTCGAAAGGCAGGTGTCAGGTTCGAAACCAAACCTTCAGTAAATTCGCGGCCTGACCACTGAGGCACCTCGTCCCCAATTTCTACAAAAGGTGTCAAGTTTATGTACCGTGTCTGCCACTTTGGTTGATTTATATGTACGTATTGGCGATGTACAACCTTGTTTACCGAGTTTTGGCTAACGAACTCTCTTTCTGTTTCTGATCCGCAGTAGTTGTGAGCCTTTACCTTCGGAAAATCACTGTCCCGTGGCACTTCCATAGCGTGCATACTATATGTTTGGCGACCACGCAAGGATGTTCAGTACACATAGGCAGTTCTACCGTAAATTCCCCGGCTCTATAAGTGTTCATACAGGTCATAGAGAAAACACGTCCAATCACACACTGCCGAACGCAACCTCAGCATCTTGACTGCTCCTGTCTAGGCTTGGGCAATCTGGCAGTATTCCAGCCCTCGTGACTCCGTCCAGTGACACGGCAGCTATGCACCAAAAGGGTGCTACAGCTGAACGACTATCTTATCATTATTTGTCTTACACAGCAACCTCTGAACACGTTCACCAGTCTCACACAATACACTACTAGCACCGGCCGGTTCACGTGAGCCATGGTACACCGGGAACGAAGTCCTTCAAAAGGTGGACCGTCGTAACGGCCTGCTATTCTGGTTGAACTATATGCAAGTATCGGTGATGTAAAATACTGTTTACTTGGTTTCGGCTCATGAGCTTTCTTTGTTTCCCGTCCACAGAAATTGTTGTGAACCCCTAACTTCAGAAAATTACTGTCCCCTGGTGCTTCCATAGCGCACATACTACAGTCATTAAACCATCAGAGTTACCAGTAACCACTGCTGTAAGTTAAGTGCGTTCACGGTGAGGGAACACTGTCTGTGGAAACCCGGCGATTATGCCCGGGCCAGAGGAGTATGGATAGCATGGGTGTCTCACAGTAACCACCAGAGATACGCCATAAACACGGAGGGGGGACTCGTTTAGCTTCTTCCTTGACAACACTGACATAGCGCCAGCTGGCCCGTCTGTCGCGGTGGTCCGTCTAACGTTATAATGTGCGGTGCTGGCCGTGTAGCTGACTCCGAAGAAAGTATTCCGAATGTACAACCTTGCGTCCTGAAATCTTTCCAACTTTGTATCCGCAACAGTCATCGTAAAACTTCAGACGAAAACTGACCAATGGTGCGTACTAAAGACGAGTGAATAATAATCATTTGTTCGTAAGAATAGACAGGAGAATCGAGATGCCGTGTCAGGGTCGGGATCACAGAAATTATAAATCCGCTTATGGAACATACGAAGAAATGTCACGATACTAGACCACATGCGGAAAAACATACATGCAATATTTAGGCATATAATAAAACGGCTCAAAAGGTATTCACCGTTCTACAGGTGATTCGGTGCACCTTTCCCCGTATTGCTCACATTGACTGCCAGATACTCTAAGATGCCTACGTCAGACCGCTCCTTGAATATGCCAACCAAGTTCTCTGCTCCAGGATGCAAGAAAGACCTAACCGTCATTGATCATTGTAGTAACGGTATTTTCCTCAGCTTAGTTCTCGGTCTGAGCCTACCAAGCTAGCCTTCACGCCAAAACAACCACCAAAGGTGCACAAGGTCTATTAATGCCCAAAACAAAGTCAAGAACAGTTGTACAGTGCTTCGTATATATAGCGTAAGCGGTTATAACTTTCTGGAATTTCTGACGCGTTCTGGATGCGACATTGGCAACCGGCATTTGGCCAATACTGGGTCATGATTAGCTGTTGGGTCCAGATTGTTGACCAATCAGATCTCGTCTTGATGCCGGACCGGCAAGCGTCCCGAATTCTGGGCCAACCTCGAGCGGGCCAAGCTTATCGTTATCGGCCGTAGCAGCGCCTAAAGACGTGTGGTATAGTGGGATCCGTGTGGATTCCTGCCTAACACATCGCTCTTGAAGTTTGTCGACGTAGCTTCGAAGC
>NW_008752258.1:114319-157118 GCF_000715545.1 Opisthorchis viverrini | reverse complement strand
ACCAAAGCCTAACCGCAAGGCAGCGGTGCAAGGCGGGAAGTGCAAATGCGTTACCATTTCTACGGAACAAGTTGCCACATGTTCCAACCCCCAATCTGGAGGGCCAGGAGACTATGTTCGTCAGACCTCTAACCATTGACCAACCTGGTATGAGACTCTGTGAGTGTCGCGGGACACTCTCCAGTATAGCTCAATGGATCGCTGAGGTGCGCAAACCGTCACACCACGGTAAGGTCCAGTCTTTTCGTGACGGACTCATTTCCAGCTTGTCTGGTCGAGCACCGGGACATGCAGGCACCCCAGAAGGTTTGCGATGGACTAGCTACAGGTCACCTCCTTCAACTCTTTTCTTTCCTAAGAATTTAAATACGATTAGATAACCTTTGTGGCTGTGTGGCAGTAAGGTATCCGTCAATGCTGATGTTGCTGCCTCCGGCGATGATGATGATGTCAGCACTAATGTTGCCGTCTCCAACGTTAATAGCTGTTGTGTTCGAAGATGAAACTTGTGGAAGCAGGGCAAATATACAACAGTAACATACCCATCTGTTGGATTCGGAAGAAGGTTTTGTCGTAGGCCATGCTCATGCAAATGACAGCCGTCAAAGTGAGCAAATTGCGTAGCCCCAGAGTAATTAAATTTTTTTACTTGCAGCCCTCTTCAGTAAATCCATGACTGACTTTTGGCTGTTGGCTACCCCGAACAACTCGATCTGAACACTCAAGGGACGATAAACACGTAAACGATAATCTTTCCCCATTAAATGCATTGCGATGATCGACTTCCAGGTCTATCTTCCAATTCGGATGTTTGTACATCTGCCAGAATGAGGATATCCGTTATTCTTGCTGATCGAAACAACAGTACAGGGGTCTCGACTAAACCCAACCTGCTCAAGTTCAGTACTGCAGCCTGTCGGCGTACGCTGACACGACAACCAAACACCATTTACCGCACTAACTGAAAAAAGACGAACTGAAAAAGACAATTGTACGGCACGGACACAACTGTTTACTGAAATCCAGTCCAACAAAACCTTCCCAGTAGTGCGGCTAAGCGTAGGTACCACGCCACGGTACCATGAACCAATCTATCAGGAGCGACAGATCCCCGAAGAATGGAATACGGCTATGAGCTCATCTAAAGAGGACTATGTTGCATGGTTGAAGTGGAGTATTGCACCCTGTTTCGAAGATGTAACATACACAGACGGAAAAAGAGAACGAAGTTTATACAGGTGATTGTTGCCATGATTAGACAAACCGTGTGCATCGAAGAACATTTCATGGGTGTGGCAACTTGAACTCGTTAGAAAGCTACTTTGGTCTGATTAAACAGGCCACAGTTCAGAGATGGAACAGCGATTGACAACTGAGTGGACTGCAGTGGACCAGTTGAAGGAATACCAATGTTAAGATAACCCTTCAGTTCTTCATTTTTGTGCAAAATCCCAAACATGTTTTCCTCGTTTAATGCACAGTAGTATACATGCTGTCACCAGTAAACTTCTAGCAAGGATGCATGTTGAGTCCCGATATCAAGTGTGAGGCGTAATCTAACGTGGACAAGCAACACGGTCCGTTTAAAGTACCCAGGCTTAGCATTCTGCACAGCCACCAGCTTTCAGGCGCCAAAGCACAGATGGTGCAACCGCGAACCTCGAGGAATGGTCTGGTGGGTGTACATTACCCAATATACACGCCGCGAAAAGAATTTACTCTCATACAAACTGCGCCCATACAATAAACACCCCATTTAGGCTTGTAGAATTACACATAATAGTCTTAAATGGGGTAGGTGACCAGTGAGAACATCGCCGATACTCATCTCTGTGGTGTGCAAAAGGTACACCTTTCAATATGCAATTCTTTACGTAAAGAATTGAATACCAGCAACCAACAGTAACGGCCTTCTCCAAAATGTCGTGGAGAAAACACCATCCAAAGTCAGAATGACCTTGTTGCGAAAAAGTAGATGCGGTTTATCACGTACTCAGTGCTAAAATGTTCGGGGAGTGGAGGCGCCACTCCAACTGGATAACCATGAGGTCGATTGCACGAAACCAACTACGGCCCATAATAAGACATGCTCAGATTAGTAAAGACATGAGCCAATTGGAGTTGAGTTCTTGTGGCTCAGAGCCCTTCGCTCCTTCACGAGTATCCCAGATAGAACGTGTGAATTATCCTGCATTTGCCCCTTAATCACGGCTGTAGAAACTTTCCATTGAATGCATCCGGCCCATAATTATCCCATAGCTGCAAGAGGACCAAGCCGGTGACTTTAATACGGGTCGCGAATCTCACATGTGTGGCGTTTTGTACATTTGTTTTACTTCCGTCATAAAACTACGTATTTCATCAATTGCATAATCGTTTTTTTGTTTGAATACGAAAAACTACAAAAACGCGCACTTGTACAATCTCACGAAATACAAGCGTGGTCACGTGCTTCGACTCTCTCTTCTGATGGCGCTCGCGCTTGCAGCGGTCATTCGCGAGTCTCACGTACTAACTCTGGTACCAAAACATTTCAGACCATCTTCGGAATCTACTATGTGTGTGAACTGTTCAGAAGAAGACCTCTGGACCAACATAATTGGATTATTGTTTGTTCGCCGACCTGGGCCAACGACGAACTATTTTAAAGAGAACAATTGTTAGTGAGTCTGTTCCATCTGACTTCTTTATTTTTTATACCCAACCTAGCGTAATTATTTTTATTTCTTCGCCACACACTCCTGGTAAGCTAACTTACTGGGTAGCCAGACCACTACACATGCGCCCGCATCACCAATTGAATAGGCCCCATAGCTTTGGGAAGATTTTCGTTCCCCAGGGACACACCGAGCTTTTTGTGAGGATGTTCCGGTGGCAGAAACAATGTCCTTCAGTGTGTAGAGGTCCTGCAACCTGTCCTCTGGTGCTTGGGTATGAGGTCCGGATGAGTGTGGGAGTCTGGTTGTGGGAGATGTGCTACGCCATTTTTCGCTTGTCTTTCAGGTGAACGGCAGCCCCTAAACGACAGGAGCTAAACCGATCCGTGACACCTGAGCAGAACCTTCGATCCTGTGCATTAGTTCGTGAGAGTGTGGATCCGTGATCCGCACAATCAAGTATGATATAGACGAATGCACCTTTGTAACACAGAGCTATGCATTCACAAATTCACGGATTGATGCACAGGATCAGGGCTTTCGCCCAAGTTTCCCGGTCGGCTTGTTCTTGTCGGTCAGTAGCTGTCGTTCACTTGAAGGCAAAAGGGTGTAGCACTGCTCTTTATGTTACCAGCGCGGGGCAGTATGCTTGCCAGCGCGAGAATTCGCACAAATAACTGTCTAATAGTTCTTTAAACTGATTTCTAGAAGGAGCGTGGACAACCGTCGGAGGAAGGCCATTCCATGCACCTGCTACCCGAAATGAGAAAATATTTTGTCTAACGAATTTGTGTGCTCTGAGCTTGAAAATATTCTTACTATGTCCCCGCCGTGTGCTTGCCGGGTCAACGGTAAAAAACCTGTTTGCCGAGCTCTGTTCAACCAGGGCATCAGTAAGCATTTGGTCCCCTTGGAGTCGACGGTACTCCAGGAGAAAGAGATCAAGCACCTTTAGGCGCAGTGAGAAGGACAAGTTTGAGGAGACCCGGATGCCCAAATCCTTCGTGGCATCTATCCTCATGATGTTTTCTGGTCCTTTCCCACCATGTATAACATAGGAATTCGCTGAGTCTCCCCCAAAAGACATATGGACGCACGTTTCGTCATTCAGAGGAGGATGCCAATCCAATGACCACTGCTTGGCGGCCTCCACATCCATTTGGAGGGCACTGGCATTGGAACTCCAGGATTTCAAGTCGTCTGCAAAAAGTAGACATAAACTTGCAAGAACATCTGGGAGGTCGTTGACGTAGATCAGAAATAACACTAGCCCCAATACAAAGCCTTGAGGAACTCCGATGGAGACCGGCGCTGAAGAAGAGTAGGTTGAGCCTATTCTCACTCGGAATGATCTATCTGATAGGAACGCCTTGATCCAGGGAAGGATTTTTCCTTGAGTCCCGTAAGACCCGAGTGTGTGGTGCAGCGGGACGTTTGGGACCCTATCAAATAATTTTGAGGGGTAGAAAAATATGGCATCCGGTATGAGTCTTTCTTCCGTGGCCTGGGTTAAGCTGTCACTAAACAGGACCATGGTTGTCACGCAAGAGCGGTGTGGGAGGAATCCGTGTTAGCCTGGAGGTATGAGGTTGCTGCAAGTAAGGTGATCTGGGATAGCTCGCTTCAGGATGCGTTCCATCACCTTGCACGGCACGCCAGTGAAGCTTATATGCCTGTAGCTGCCAGGCGATAGTCGCTCAAAAGTTTTGTAGATTGACGTTTCAATCGCTTCCGTCTAAGCAGAGGGAAGGCGGCCTTCGTCGAGCGACTGACGAAACACCAGGTGTAGATGATTTGCCAGTGTGGAGGACGTTTCTTTCAGGATCCTTGGATGGATCTCATCGGGCCCCAGCGCGCAGAATGGGTTGATCTTGTGCAAGAGTTGACGAATGTCCTCCGTCGTGAAGACCTTGTCGGTTAGAGACTGTTCGTAGCTACGCCTTGACAAGAGTGGATGTGACGAAGACGCTGGGGCTGAGTATAGACACGCATAGTGTTCTCTGTAAGCCTCAGATACCACTGTCGGGTAACTCGTGGGTTCTCCTTTTATGTCATTCAAGGCAAGCGCGGATGGCTTGTTTCTGCATCGAGCGAGGTGCAGAATGTTGGCTTGTCTTCGTATGTTTCATTGGCGGATTTCTGATTTATGGCGGTTCCGCTTTTTACGAAGTGCCAGCTTATCTTCCGTATCCCCTGTAGTCAACCTTTTGAAAAAGAGTTTGGGGGCTTTTTCCAGAAGTCGCCGAATCCGTTTTGGTAACCTGCGGTTTGCCCCACTGCGTGCTGTTTTTTTGGGACGAACGTCGCGTCAGCCTAGTGAACTTTCTGGACAGTGGTGCTATATAGTTCTTCCACTGGAACTGGTCCCAGTTTTCATGAAACATGCGCATTCCTGAGAAGTCTGCACGGCAGAAGTCTCGAAACCACGTTTGAGGTTCAGGATTTCTGGCTCAGTAGCAGATGAAACCAAAGGTCAGTACACAGCGGTCGCTACGTCCCAGTGGAGCGTTAATTGTTACCTGATCAACGAAGTGCCTTTCGTTGGTGATGACCAAATCCAGCAGGGATGGTATTTGGCCTGCGCGGTATCTGGTGTGTGGGTGGTTGAACGACTTCAATCAGCGCCTCTGCAAAAGGCCCGCCTGATTCGACGCGCTGGAGATCCTTCCAGGAGGTCTTTGGTGTGTTGAAGTCACCTACCAGCAGGAGATGAGTGAAGTGGTAGTTGAAGTAGAGTTGCTCAGTTGTTTGTACGAGGAATTAGTCATCTTCAGGGGGCCTCGAGGGGCTACTGTAGACCACACGGAGAAGGAGAGCATTGGAACCGCGCAGCAGGATTTGGACCCACAGTGCATCGCAAAAGGGGGCGAGGGTGGTTTCAGAGAGGACGATCGGGACTGGTAGGGCCTCATGTATGTACAAACAACTTCACCTGCCCGCCCTCGTTTTGAGTCAGCTTGAAAAATAGAGTAACCGTCTATCGAGATCTCCGCGTCAGGGACATCTGGTGTGAGCCAGGTCTCTGTGAGTGCGATTATGGACGGTTGTTCAAGGTAAGCTGACTGTTTAGTATCGCCGAGGTTGTTGAAAAGGCTGAGGCAGTTTGTAGACAAGCATTTCAACACCGTCTCTGCTGCTTCTGAGGGTGAGGAGCTGAAAGTTGAATGACCAGGGTGGTTAGCAGACTTGATAGGTGAGTCCAAGGCTCCGAAGGGGCCTCTGGGGCGATATCATCTGCTTCCTGTCTTCGTGGTTTCTGAGGGTGTTCTTCGCTTGCGAGGTTTTTTCGTTCCGCGTGAGCCCGGTTTGCTCGGGCCTTTTGGCTTTGGGGGAAGGGGTTTCTTCCCGGTGGGCGAAAATTTCGACCGTTGCTGTCTGTAGCTCTTTTGACACCCCCATTTTGGCGACCAGATTTGCTGTTGATTAGGGAGATGCGGCTAGCTTTCGCCTTCCAGGATTCTTGGGCGTTTTGGCACGGTTTGACCGGAAAAATCTCTCTGCGAGACCCTGGGCGCTGGGTGGCGGCACCGAGAATTAATGATTTTGGTGGAGCTCCCAAGGGGCTCGTTTTCATGGAGGACTGCACCTTGAAGCCAGCCAGCAGCTTTCCAATCTGGCGAATTTTATGTGGCTTGTTTGGCTGCAGTCGCTCTTCTTTCGTGTTTGTGTGGACACCCGACCCGTCGGCGATCAGCGTGGCTAAATGGATGTACGAGGGATTTCCCGGATGGCTGTAGTCATGTTTATGGCTTAGGTTGTCGGGAGCCTGGGCGACGGTTGTGTCCACAAGCACAGTGACCGCTTTTGACGGAGTGGAGCTGAATATTGGCTTCGCTGCTTATCCCCGCACGTCCGACTCAGTACAGTTCAGAGGCTGTGGCTTTGTTGAGGAGTGCATGGCTGCAGCTTTGTTGTCGGTTACGGAGATAAGCGTTGATAGCTCGACGTACTTTGGGCGCTGCTTGCATTTGAGGTTTGTCTCCTCCAGGACATCACTGCCTTTGGTGGGCGGGGGGCCTGTGGGGGTCGAATAGGAACTGCTGTCCGGAGACACAGCTGGTTTCGTCGACCTGCTTTCGGGTGCGCAACGGGATATGATCACAATCGGCTTGGTCATGAGTTTGGGGTCGGTTGAATTGGTGCCCAGCGGAAGCCTGTTTCGTGCCTACACCCCTGACCTGTTTTGACCAAGCTTTCGCGCGTCTAGAGGGCGATCCTCAGCTAAAGGTCTGACCATCAGGTTGGCCTTCTGAACGCTGCCAGCCCGCCCCAAGATCCCCTGTACGTCAGATGGGGAAGAAAGAGTAACAATGTGTCCAAGAATTCGCTTGCTTCCCTTCTGGCGTACCTATTCTGCGTAGAGCGATTGGTCAGGCTTGGTGAGGACGTTACTAAGGATTGATTGTGCCAGCTTGGCTGGCGTGATTTTTCCAAAGAATGACTCCCATATTATCAATCTACTTTCCCTTAAGCGCCTGTCCACTAAAGACGCTGTGGCGGTCTTTATAGCCGCGTCAGAGGTTTGTATTATTTTCTTCGAAACCAGAGGACCCGGTAAGGATATCGCGATGTACTCGTTCAGCGAAGAAAGTTCCTTGTCAACTTTCGTCGAAGTTGCTGCATTCTTAGTGTCTGAGTCCCCCAGTGCCTTTGAAAGACGCTCTAATTTCGCGTCGAGTATCCCGACCAAAGCTGAACACTGACATCGGTCTTTCTGGATCTGCAGTGGAGATTGGGTGCCGTTTTGGGGGGCTCTCCTCTTGGCTGCGGTATGCATTGCATCCTCAACGTAGAGACAGCTGGCGCAGACAAACGGGTCAGCAGAGTTAGCTAGTCGGCTTATCTGGTCGTCCTGTAAACCCGTGCATTTGAACGCCAGCCAGGCCTTGCAGGTGTAGCATTGCATACCGCGTTTGACATTCGCCGGCGGCCATTTCGCTCACATCTGTTGTGGTCTATCAATGGTTGCAGAGGGCAATCGGTATAAATTGATGTCATGTTTAGGACTACATGTAAAATAGGAAGTGTGCACAAAATATCAAGGGTTATCTCTAAAAGGTCTCGTTAGAGTAATAAAATTCAACAATTACTCGTGTGTACTCTGTGAATAGACTGAGAAACGAAAAAATCCTTTCAAAAATTTGCACGATGGAAAAACAAAACCGATTTTGAACGTGCTGCATGGCGACTTCAGCCGCCCCGGCCTGTACTCCGCACCGATCAGAACAGACAAGCCGAAACATGCGAGTTCTGGCGTCTCCTACGTCTCTCCAACTACTATGCTTCAACCCCTGAGCCGTACTCTTTAGTAATCAAACTTCCGTCTCCCTTAGTCTGTCATACGTTAGAGGAAGTGACCGGCTTCCTTTCGTCATTTCTGTCACCTCACGTTCAGTAACCAGGCCTCGTTTCTCCCCCACGTGTGCATCCGTTGATGTTTGAACCCTAAATATCGTTCAACTATAGGCTGCTCACACAGACGTTGTCAGCTAGCATTCACGGAATTTCTGGAACTCGTACACAACACTCAAACGGATTATCTTGTCTCACGGCGCTTTCACCGGCCGGACGCTTTCGGTCAATAACTCCAGGCAGTCGCGGTTGGTTGTACGGCTTCCATTCAGCTGTCGCTCATGGGCTGAGTTTCTCTTTGACTGTAGGCCACTAAACGGTTACCTCCACCTTGTTCATCTGTTCAATTTTACACAGGCCTGCAATGTTCAAAATGCTGGTTGCTGATTGTTGACATTTCTACTCTACTCACCAAGTGAACCACCCTTTCAATGAGGCGTCCTTTGAGGAGTGGCTCAATTTTATCCCAATTGCTGGTGAAACTGTGCAAAACTCCGGGATCCTAGTTTAATTTAAAACTTCTAACTGATAACTAGATGTAATGTAAGCATCCCGGATTTATAAACAGTAAGCGCTGACATAATATCTGATGGTTAGCAACTCACCTCCCAAAGGCCCTGGCAAGCTTTAGCCGTTTGAGTGCCATAAGAAAGAACCCGTTGTGGTCAAGGGCGACTTGAATGATAAGAATCACCATGCACACAAAGAATGATGGAAAGACATAATGATGACGATGATGAAATGGTGGACGTGGACTAGGTCTGCTGGAAGTCGCTACGTGAGCAGAATATCACTACGACATTAGAGGGAGGCAATGAAGGCAAAAACCCGAGTCACCAGTACGCGAGTCACTGCCGTCAGGACCAGACGACGGTTGATGCATGGCGAAATGAGCTGACAGACGTTGGCCATGAATGCTAATGTTGAGCGAACGGCAAGTTTATTTTGTTTTATTTGTACGTGACCGCTTTTGGGAGCATGGAGAAGATTGTGTGTGTTATGGTCGGCTGACTGAGCGGCCTTGGGTTTGTGCGACCTCAAATAAGACCGAGGCGGTAGCAGCTTTGCACGTCGCAACGTATCTTCAGGCTACCTCATTTTCTTTCCAATTGGCGAGAAGACTGCTCTCCTTGGCTTATACCTTGCAGTGTAGCCAAATGGAACATAACCGGAGCACACACAAACCAACGGTTGAAGCCATCAGCTGTGAATGTTGGGGTTCGATACTCCCCTGGCGCCCCTTCTGTGTTTACCGTCACGTCAAATCAGTCTCCTAAGGCCCTACAACGTAAGGGGAGAAAATGAGACATGTACCGGAACTCAGAAATAGCTTGCAAATTCGTCCTACGTATGCGCTCTCATTCAACGAACCTCAATAAAAACTAGAACAAAAAGCGCCTCCGACACCGGTCAGAATCTATGACGTCCAAGTTCGCCAGTCAAACACAGAGCCGCCCACGTGGCTACATCCAGGAAGGCAGTGGCACCAATTTTTGGCATCTTCAATCCTCATACCCTCGATGATTCTGAATCTGGTGCTCTGTGCGGTTAATTTGTTTGCCTCTGCCACCCCAAAAATGCTCAAAGTTTTCACAATTTTAAATTTAAAGAGGTTTACAAAGACCGTGCGCCCTGCGCAGGACCTTGCACTTTGTGGGTGCAGGCAACACGCGAAAGGGTTGACTAAACTTGATCAGCTGTTCTAGCATCTTTCACGCTTATTTCCTCGTAGCGAACGAGAACAATGTCATCCGCATATACTCAGTCAAAAGAGGGCTTCTCAGAGTTTACTTTATTATTGAAGTCACTGAACAGAACAGGAATCAGCGGACATCTTTGAATACCACTTTCTGCTGGTAAGATTTTGGTAGCTCTCCATACATGTACACACAAACATGTAAATGCAAGGAATGTGTGATACCGATGAACTTCTGGGCATTACAGGAGCACGAACCGGTAAACATAGCATCAACACGCCTCGTTGGTTGTTGCCTGCCGTGTTCTCGCCTCAATCGGCACGTCCCAACAAGCTGGGAAATAAACCTATTATAAGTAGTTCCAGCGACACCATGACCTCAAGGCACCCACATGCATACATCTTGGCAACATTTGAGAGGGTTCGAGGATGAAATGCTTGTACCCCTCCGGGACAAAATCCTAATTACTGCTCTTAGGGTACGAATTGCCACACCCTTGTAAGACAACAAAGAATAAGTAGCAAATGGAGCACAGTCAAGGTAGAACATGCAAACTCGTATGATGACAACTCTCAGTGCGGTGGCGTCTTAAGGAAGCGGGCACCATTGCCGACGCAACTAAGTCCGCTAAGACGGTCTTTTTCGTCCATTTAAAGGCACGTAGGTCAAACTGGGGCCAGGGACATAAAGGCGCTTGCGGCAAAAACGGCATTTGTTCCAATGAACCCACCGGAAGTTCCACGTTCACTACCTCGACTTATTTGAGGTTTGAAAATCCGATTCAACAACAATGGTTGGCCAGGTTATTCGTTGCTGTGTGCTGTCCAGCTTATTGTTGATAACTTTGCCCTTTAAGGCGGGAGTGCGTACCCGTTTAGACCCACAGTGTGGATGTAGCGGTTTGCGCCAAACCACCTTTAAAGTACCTGGCATCTTAAATGATGTAGATAGCATTTTTGCTAAGAGTCGACATCAGAATCCGTGCGGGCAAAAAAGAAATAATGTTATGTTCTGAGAGCTTCTCAATCACCGGACGAGGTGTGTCCACATTGCTGCCTACTTGAAAATGGTGAAAAGGTCAGTGACAAGCAGGCGCGTGAGGAGCATCGATATACTTGTCCCAGAGTGGGCGTCATTATTGACTCATCCTATTTGTGACTGTTGGTGACGTGGTCCGTCTGCCTCCTTTATCGGGTTCAGCGCGGGGACCACCATTTCTCTGGGAGACTGCATTTGCTGCAGAAGTGAGTACTACATTTAAATGGCTTGTGGTCAGCAAACAACGGGGCGGATGTTTTGTGTTTTTCGTGCCCCTCGATTACGGTCCAAGACAAACGTCGAATGGGTCTGGACCGAGATAAACCTACATATCTGACCATACATTGCCACATCAACCACAGCCATGTCTGGACTTTTACCTGCCGTACTAAGGTACTGGGATCTTCATAACAGTGTCTCTGAGAGTATCAGAGCTACTCTCGAATTGGACATGAGCAGATGCAGTGAGCAGGCGGCCATCGCAAGCGTCTTTATTAGAAGCGTCCATGGGTGTTGCCAAGCACATCTAACACAGGTAGCTATCAACGTTCAGGTGATCTTTCACAGATCCTTTATTTTGGTGGCTTAACTCGATGCAATTGAACAAAAACTAACCGCGGTGGCTTTGAGATTGCCAGTTACTAAACCGTAGGCGAGTGAACGATGGGAATTTCAGTTCCGCACCCGACAACGTTTTTTCTGAGGGACAGTCCGCTGTCCCAGGGATCTGTTACAGTATTCAAGCAAGGCAGCATCGTTTACCACTCAGTCTCTGGGTATGGGCGTTAAAGCCTGTTAGACGAGCGAGAGGTCAATTTACTGAATGTTTATTTGAGTTGTCCAGGTCTGTAGTCGCTTAGTTAAGCTTTGATTTTACAGCTTACTACAGTCGGCGGAAAACTGGTTCGTCACACTCCAAGAATGAGCCCACGGGAATGACAATATCGACGGTTAAGCGGAGGAGGACGGAATGTGTGGAAGCACTATCGAAAAGTTTTGCCGCTCATAGTGAGACGTAGCTAAGTCTATAAAGTTTAAACCGCACGCGACTCGCCTAATGAATAGGTTGTCTGCCAATCAACCGACAAGCTCTCTGATTAACTGCAATTTCGCTTTCGCTTGTTGACAGTTTAACCAACCCCGAAATTATACCAATCCGACTGCAGTTATGAAGCTTCATACACTAGAAGCAGGCCGACACAACTTACTGTCGCCACGGGTTACAGTCCCTACTCAACCATCACAGGCCCTTTGGGCACTTACGACAATGATGTTTATGGTAGGGCAAGTCCCCCGAAGATGTAGCGTCTAAAATAGGTGTAAGTAACTTCGCTCATTTTCTTGGTAGACTAAAAGGACGTAGCCCTAATTTCCGCAAACAAGGCATAGGGTCTAAGCTGGATTGTGCCAGCTGCGCAGCGGCAACAGCAACACCGTAAAACGGGTCAGCCACAAACGTTGACTTCGGCATCAAGGGCTGCGAGAACTGCCAAACAACCGCTGAAAATCATAACCACAGGCCTTTAGATTCACTCCGTCAAAAGTAACCTGTCTGATCTTGAATTTTGTCGTCATTCATTACCCGAGAGTCAAAGTCACACTGTAAAAGGGAATTCCACGTACACCGCATTCTCCACCTCAATCTCAGATGAACTGAGAGTCCATACACACACAAAAGGAAAGTAATCTCGATCAAATATGTCATGTGAACCTCTACTAAACGGAGTGCAACTTACTGGGTTCAACGTGCAGTTCTCTGAGAAAATGGTCCTCCCAGGAGTGCCATCAAAAGTAATACTCGTTAGCGGTGCTATCATGGGCAGGACGGGACCCCACATAGATATATTTGTAGTTATTCTGCGCCCAAAGGCGCAAGAAGCAACTTCCTTGACAGTATTCATAGAAATTTTTGACCAAGTGTAGTAAACGACGTCCCTCACAGACGGAGGCTTCGCAAAAACCGGACTCGCGGGAATGAACCCTTCCATGGAAGCACCAAAGTAGAAAGTAGAGCCTCCTTTAAAGCCTTGTTCTAAAAAACTGAGTTGAACTATAAAATCTTCTAACTTATTTTCTGCTCTACAACGTCAGGCGCAGCAGAGATAGTGTTGAAGTGCTTGTCTACAAGCCACCTCAGTCCTTTGACAAGCTTCGCGATATTCGGCAGTCTGCCCGCCTGAAACAACCGTCTATAGTTGCACTTGCTGGAACCTGGGTAACACCAGAAGATTTTGACGCAAAGGTCTCTCTATAAGACCATTACATTTTCCAAACTCACTCAGAATAGTTGAGAGCGGGTCGGGTGGCTCTATACTTATAGTTTGGTCCTACCTATCCCGATCATCCCGGATTAGGTTAACACGAACGTGGGTCACTTCGTCGAGCAAAGCACAAGTGAGGCTTCATTGAGGCATAGTGACCTCTGTGTACTGACCTTGGCTAGCAACTCAAAACACAAGACGTATATTCCAAGCATCTGTCATGCAACCTTTTGGGAACGCGTATTCTCCCTGAACAGCTTAAACTGGTAGGAACTTCAGCGAAAGAGACGTACTAGGCCATGATTCAAAAAGTTCGCGAGGCAGTTCGCGAAGCTGTGTTCACTGCAAGGAAGCCAGTGCGCGGGAGAACGATTCAAGAGGTACCCAAAAGAATTTGACGTGTTCTGAAAGCGAGGCCTGAAATACCTTTTGAAAAAATGATATCAGAATACAAATGACCTGGCATTTCGTTAGGTGCGGAACTGCTGCAAATCAGAATTCCATCCATGGAACGTTCGAAAACAGGTCACAGTACCAGACCTTGTTCAGAAAAAAAGACCGCATAGGACGCCGCCGAAGGACACTCACCTTATTCTCGAGAATGACCCTTGGGCGATCATATAATGATCACCGAAGCCTAGGAAAAACTCCACGCAGTATGCCATCGCGGCTTTGCCTTTGCCACCTTATAATTGCGGGAGCTGCTGCAGCATGTAGAAATTTTAAGAGTCTACAACGTCAAATACCAAACGCTCATGCTAAAGCTGCTTTCCTTCAAACTACGGTTTCAAAGAAACCTTGGGTGTGCGTCTGAGCCTCAGCACTTAAGCTTGATATGTATGTATGTACCTTGATAACTCCGTCACTCTAATCTTGACGTCAAACACATCTTGATCGTGCCAGTTTATGCATGATCGAACCCGCGTCGGATTACGTTGTATGACTGCAGCGGCTATCGCTATTCCAAGTATCTACAAATCCTATCGGTCGTGCCGCAATTCTGACTGTACCATTATGATCACTCCTGAAGGCTTGACACTCACCAGCTGAGAACAAGCATTACTACAGACTTAATTATCCCAGCCAGGCGTAACCGTTAACGGCCTCTTCACGGAAGAGGACGTTGGTCAACTTTTGCACAAGACAACCCCCTTCATGGCGCTGGTGCCTGACAAGGTTCATCCAAAAATCCTGCTTACTTTGTCGAAGCACTTCCTCCTAGTGTCCCGACAAATACTCAATAAAGGTGCCTTCATGGCGCTGGTGCCTGACAAGGTTCATCCAAAAATCCTGCTTACTTTGTCGAAGCACTTCCTCCTAGTGTCCCGACAAATACTCAATAAAGGTGACCTTCTGCTTGCTTGGAAGGGAGCGATTGCCACACCAAAGTACAAAGCTGCAGACTTCACTTCATCCGGCCGCCAAAGATCTGTTAGCCTCACTAACATGGCTTTCAACATAATGGAAAGCATCCTGAAGCGGGCCGTCCTAAATAACCACTAAGGGAATGCGAACCGCCCTTGCGTGGTAAACACGCCGGTAATAATGAACGGATTAACCCGAGCCAAACACGATGGACTCGCATCGGACGCTATATTTTTCGACTTGTCAAAGGCATTTGACGGACACCAAACGTTATCCGCCGCTTCAAAGGCTCAAATGCTAGAAGATGCGAGGAAAGATTTACGCTGATTTGAGATGTTTATGTTCGATCGAACATTTCGGTTTAGAGGGCTTGGACTACATATATTCGGCACTGGTCTTCGTTGGAGTATATGAAGGCCTCACTGTTGGACAATTTCTATTTCTGATCTAAGTCAACAACCTTCCAAATGTTCTATCAGGTCCATCTCTACCTGTTTTGTCGATTTAAAATCCTGAATTACTAATATCAACACCCTTCAGCTGAAGGCAGACGCTGCAGGGCAATGGTTACCGGACTGGCATATACGTCTGGATAAGAGAAAGTGTATCTATGCCTCCTTCGAGGGAAACTCGGCAGACGCCTTTGTCGTACGTGGTTAGAATGGACTAAAATACTTTACGAAGATACATGCCAAAAGGTTCGAGGTGTCTGTCCCTCTTCAAATACATCCTCCTAACTGTATAATGAAAAAACCTGCTCAAAAGGCAGTTTCAATTCTGTGGATTGTTTTGCCAATTTTCCCTAGTTTTTCCCGCGCAAATTTCGGAATACTGTATAGAGCCTTCGTCGGACCGCTCCTTGTTTCGTCCAGGACGCGAGAAGGTCGTAACCCTCATCGTTCTCCCGTTCCAAGTGGTTACTTCGTGGAATAACTTTCCTCCAGTCGTTGTTCATGCTGGAACCTAGTACCCAGTTCAACGCACATTTAGCTGCTTGTTTATTAGAGTCCTTGTGATCACAGGCTTACAACTTGACTTGCAAGTTTAAACAGCGGTGCCACTCCATTTTTTGTTTAAACCATTCAGGTAAAAAAAGACGCTGGACAACGGCAACCAACCCAACCCAGGAATCTTAAGCAAAAGCATCAATCATTCGGATTCGCTAGTCAGCAGTGCATCTTCTCAGTCATGTCGGGGTTTCAACTCCGTACGCCCGACATGCATGTTACTACTATTCCACTAGCGCACGGTGGATGCACCTCAATTTTTATGTCTGTCAGTTCAACATCTTTGCGCTTGAACGGTGTGATTGGTAAGCTGGAAAGCTTGAAGGACGGCTCGGTAAAAGCTTGTTTGTGTTATTTGATTGGCTTGCCTGTCAGGACATCCGAGTCAGATAGTCGCAGGCACCTATAACCCGCTGGACAACCTTATTGAGTTGTGAATAATTGTAGGGCTTGCGTATTGCATGCTCACTTCACCAAACATCTGCACATGATTCATTTTTAGACAAATGTTTGGAACTTTAATACTGTACGCGGACAACCTTTGAAATTCATCATTCGAGTTCTTCACCAACAAAAACTACATGAGTTGCATCCATACGTTATGAAGAGACTTTGTAGTCACCACGTGAGGCCAAAAAATTTTTGGCTCCCACTTCACTTTTATCATGCCTAGCTAACGCCTGGAATTGTGTAAATTAGACAATCGTAGTGGTCAACTTTTGTTTGACGTTCACTGACAACGCGCGTGTGCAATTGGTTGCGTAGCCCTGTACGCAGCAATCGGCTTAAATGGCCAAATACCTGCAGCGGAAGGTACTGGTGTCTTTCACAGCTTATTTAGCGAATTGACGTGTGCATTCATCGATACTTTTGGGATACTCGAGGTAACCTAATTCAACACAGATATTGGCCTTTACACATCTTTGAGCGCCATTTCTGACGATGTGGGCTGCTAGTTGACAGATGTGAATCAACAAGTACGCTATACGATAATCGAATAGTCTCGAAGGTATACGCATCAATGCTTCTGATTTCCACAACTTCATTTTCGTTCCTGAATGTAACTGAAGCCCTCAGAGCTGAATCGTGCGGCAAAATACTTATCTTTGCCAGGTATTCATCATTAGTTGAATTATGCTAATAATAAAGCTAATAAATATAAGGCAAGGCACTGGTGGAGGTGTATGTGTGACTGTAAAATGACACGAGACTAGTGCAAAGCTTTTTGGAGGTTTGTAACAATTGATGCCCCCTGAACTGCCTAGTAATTCTTTCTCAAAATGAACAACATATCTGGCAGGAAATCATTGGATGTTCGCATAATTTTAGTGATTGGTCTAAATTTGTACAATCCAACCACCTCGATTAAGCTAGTCTTTTGAGTCCCGATGTTGAAACGAGCTCAAAATTTAGTGAAACTTTTTATGCTTGATTATCCAGCACTTCTTTATTATTAGGACATTAGAACTTTTGTGGCCTATATCAACATAAGTGTAACTTGACAAAATAAAAACTGTCGCAACTTGCGACAAATGAAGTGGATTTCTTGATCACGCTTGATATTGTGGTAGATAATCTGCCTTGGTATGTTGTCCACTTCAATGGCACATGGACCATCATAAGCTGTTTTGAGCAAATATAACGCGCAAAAAGTACTCAATGCTGTATGATACGTAAGTGCCGGTAATTATCACAAGTATAAAGATGCTGTTTATGACGATGATCAAATAATGAGGGGAAAGATTCCAGGTGTTGAAAGACCCATTCATGCTGGTGGAATCTTGTGATGCGACTGAATCATAATTCCTTACGTCAGTATTTATGACTTGTACATGCTTTTATGTCAACCTTTTTCCAAATAGAGGAGCTAAAATCGATTGGTAATTCAGTAGCTTCATTATTCGGTGACGGTTTCTATGTTAATATTGAAGTGGTATCATTATTCACAACTCTGTTTGTGACACCATCCTGGTAACTTAATTTAGTCTTCGTTTACCGTGCAATAAGTTCATTTTTAAATGCGCACATGAACTGAAACTGCAACCGTTGCTGGCTATGAGTGACCTTTGGCGGTTGAGTAAAAGACCAGAGTCACGAAAAGCAAAAATGGAGATGTAGAATAAGGTTACCGTGCAATAAGTTCATTTTTAAATGCGCACATGAACTGAAACTGCAACCGTTGCTGGCTATGAGTGACCTTTGGCGGTTGAGTAAAAGACCAGAGTCACGAAAAGCAAAAATGGAGATGGTAGAATAAGACCTGGAGACAAATGGCAATTTTTTCTCAAAAATATGGCCTTAATTAAAACTTAGTAGATCCAACTGTGTCACTGTCGTAAGGAAGTTGGTTGCGGAAAATTGTTTTGATGGCGAAATAGTATCAATCTATGCGGCCAGACGAACGCCGTAAATGAAAGTGAACTTGTAGAGGAGGCAAACCGAAATTGTGGTGAAAAACCAGGTAGATTAGATCCGCAGGAAGGGTTCAGGGGATTAGAATAAACTCGTCCCAGAGGCGGTTGGGGCGGGTGAGTAGGCGTAAAAAATAGTTGCTGGAGCGCCATCAGGCCGAGTGTGGCAGCGCCATGCCATCATCGCACTGATACAGTTCGGTTTCATGAAAGCATCCTAACGGTCGTCAAGGTTGAAGCGGTCGGAGAGATGATACACATTTCCGCGGCAAATGGATCTGGTTTACAGGCGGAAACATACAGATAGAGCCTGGCTAATGTAGAGCCACGGATAAATTCGATTAAGTTAGGTAACCATGCAAGCGTAGACCTAGGACCAGCCAGAGTAAATGAATCACTGATGTATGGAGCTTTTGGAACAAGTACAACCCAAGTCTGAAGCTTAAGAAGGAGGAATGAGGGAGAAATAAGATGAGACCGGTAGCATCTGATGAGTTTAAGGGACATCAGGGAAGATGATGTGCAATATAAATAATTTGGAAGGGGGTAACAGCAAGTAAAGTGGTCCCAGGAAGGGACATAGTTATGTTGACTGACCAAGAGACCAAGGATTAGCTGTCGTTGTTTTGGGGACACAATAAATAGTTCTTGCTGGACAGTTGAGCATGTATGCAGTACATTCGAATGGTGAGACAAGAGGCTACCATTTTTTGTAAGAGTTGTATGTTGTTTCTACACTGAGTGTTAGGTGATCAGAAGGAGTAAGGCCAGGGTTAGAGTAGGCTACCCAATTTCTACATTCACGCGACGCGGGTGTTGATTACTAAGTTACTCGATCATTGTGTGCGTAAAATTTGTTTAAGAGGAGGTAACGCACTTGTTTCCACGGGAGCCCTTTTATTGGGCACTGTACATTCGCCAAACCGATGGCTATTGTTTTATTCTGGTTTCTTCCGAGGCGACAAATGTTGAGCTTGAAATCAAATAAAAAAATACATGTTAAATTCGTCGATTTCCCAGTATAATTCAGGTATTTTAGCCTCTTTTCATCAATAAACTAATTGTTACACAGCCGTATCACATTGATGGGTTGATTTTATGCGGGAACCCTAAAAAATGACTTTTGACAGAAACGTTGTCGTTCAAGTTAGCCTACCACAGTAGAAGGGTGAATAATTAGAACGCACCAAATAGCATTACCACTCTTAACATTCACGTGAGTGCGGATGAGTTGAGGCGAGCACTTTATTTACATAATATTTAGGAAGCTTGCTTTGGTGTTAACTAGAAATTATAGTGTTTGTGTGTCACATTCCGTCGTTCATTCACCAAAACTGAGTTTGATGAAGCTAGGTGTGTACCATGCTCACATACGCCTGCACGGCCCCCTTAGTTACACGGCTTATCTCTGTGTTCATGACAATAACAATACTAATGATGTTGGTATAACGTTGGGCATGATTATACGGTTACACTCAGAATAAAGTACGACGGAAGGGGATTGCGGGTACTTAATATTGTGCGAAGAAAACCGTCGTGTCATAACCACCGGTTGATACTCGATGCGGATTTGGACACGCCTGAACCGGCATGGGAAAAGAAACACAGTCATCAGGATTTCATTCTAATTTTTGGGGAAATTTCAAGCTAAGATAAGGGCACATTGGCTGCTTAGTGCTCTAATTTAGAAGCCTGTGTTTGGGGTAAAACATTTGCGCAAGAAAGTTTCACTTTGTTGTGTGCGCTCACACTAAAAACCATTATAATCTATCTTCATATTTTATCAGCTTAAATAATTTCATTGCTCACTGAAGCAATAATACCTCCTACGGAAAAAGTCTGGTAAAATACTTTCTTAGCACAGCTGAGAATCCTGGATGCCTTGATGGGGCTCAATAGTTCAAAGTGGTACTCCGAATTCAGTTGCCTGTCAGTCCTGGTCCCCCAGGTACACGTCGTAGTTATTAAAAAATCCACCGTGCGACTTCTGCGCGCCATCTGGGACGATATCAGGTCGTTGAGATTTGAAGGTGGCGAAAAAGAGCAGAATGACGGGTGGCAAAATATTGGCATCTTGCTTGATACTTTATAAGAAAATTCAAGTTGCGAACAATTACGAACCAGAACAGCAAATCTGGTGCAGGAGAAGTATCGCCATGATCCGTTAGCTAAATGTGAACTCACATCCGAAACCACTGATGGAATTTTTACGGCGTTGGACCGTTGAGCTGATGGCCAGGTCACAAAAAGCATGACTGAGACTGATGAAGTGGAGCAATCAGCAATACGGATAAATGGTGGCAGGAAACTCAGTCACTGTGCGAATTAAACCTGTAGAGACCCACTAGGAACGCTTTTGGAGCGGAGTCGGGTGCGAAAGTTCGCTGGGGCAGGGGGCTGCGCTGATGAACAAGAAGGAGGACTGAGTGCAGAGATTGAACGACTCTGTGAGGAGTATGGAACGAAAGTCGAGATATTTACATTCAAACGAGACGTTCAGCAAACGATTCCCGGATGAGGTTGGGGTCAGGTGCAGGGTTAGTTCACAGTTCCAGGTGAGGAAACGGCAATGCTTATTCTCAGGTTGTGGGCGGCATACTGTCAGGAATGATCATACTGTTACAGTTACGGAGATAGCGGGTACGAGGAGGTTTTGAAAAAAGGGACAACGTCATAGGTGGCAGGCTTTATCCGACATAAGCGTAGTCACCACTAAATTGGCACGGACAGGAAAGCACAATGACCATGCGTTTTCGGAAAGAATATCAAGCAAAATCTCATCATTAGGATTTGAAGGTGTCGGGCAAAAAACAGGGTGAAGAATGGCAGAGCAAGAGGCCTCCTGCCTGACACATGACAAGAAAAGTGTAAACGTTGGGAAATGAGGAATCAGAACGTCAGATCTAATGAAGCAACAGAGATGGCATCATCCAGACGGTCTGGGGCTGGACGTTGCTGGGGCCTCGTAGCCGCTGACTGTTGGGCTTATGGCCAGGGTCACAACAACGTAAGCACCGATGATGAAATGGAAGGATTAGCGAAGTCGATAAATAGTAACGGGAGTTTCAGAATCATGGTGCACATTGAAACTGTAGGGACGCACTGATATGGCTGTTGTGGAGTCGAGCGTTATAGTTCCTTGAAGAGTGGAATGGTGACAACACGAGTTAAAAACGCGAACTGTATGTGAAGTTATTGATTTTGTGGGGGGAAGTAGTCAAATTGGGAAATGAATACCTGTGGGTACGCCATTAAGCTGCGTACGGCAGTGCCATGCCATTATTGCACCGGCATATTTCGGTTCCTGGAAAACTGTGACGAACGTCACGTTTGAGACGATTATACTAAGCTGTGCAAACGTTTGAGTAGCGGCATTGGTTGGGTCGGTCCAAGGAGTGCGCAGCTGTGGAACAAGGCCAATGTATGATCGCAGATATTTTTGGTCCGGTTGAGGATGCCTTCCGGTGTAAAGTACAGATCAGATGGAGTAGGAGAGGTAGGTGGGTGTGTGTTTCGTTTGGTCGACAAAGTGGGATTTGTGTCAGCAAAACCGCAATTATGAAGAAACCAGCTACAGTTCTAAATGTCAAAGTAAGCCTTGAGTACCGCATGTTTCCTCGGGCTGTCCCATATGTGTTTTCAAAAGAATTATTTTGACAGATGAACGGTCAGTTTTTTGCAATCCATTTTTGGCAGTGCTAAATAAGTGACAACCGAGACGAGTCCATCACCAGCAGTAACAAACAGAAAACAGCAATGGTCTTTTATAGATTGTCTGAATTGAAGACCAGACTGAATCACAGGCGACGGACGATGCATCCATGCAACCGGAGGGGTGTCGGGTATACACTGCGCGGGTATACATTGCGGATTACACTGTGGGTATACACTGCGAGTATATATTGCGCACTACGGTGCAACGTAACAGGCCAACCCCATTTGCAGGCCGTAACCGACCACCAAGGGGGGATTTCATCCCTCATGCATGCTAACAAATCTGCAAGGTGGCGTGCCACCAACCAGTCACAAATGCGCCTTGTGCATTATTAAAGAACTCAGGCTACTAGATGTTACTTCCGTTCAGAGAAAAAGTGGGTCAGTAAGACAGCTCGGTCAAATTGAGCAAGCAAACAGCGAACAGATGCTAAGAAAGTCAGGTCTCGGAAAAAGCAGGTAAAAATGCCAGCTGCATCGGTTTAGAGGGATTAGATACTGACAGATCATCAGTGTATTTAGCAGAAACAGGCTGCCTCGACCACCGTGACTACGCATCTATGGGACATATCAGTTACCTAGCAAATGGAATGCACAACCTCAACGCTTGACATATGTTCCGGAAATGGTTAAAGATCTGACCGTCCTATCGTTCGCTCGCCTACAGTTTGGTAACTGGCAACCTCAAAGCCACCGCGGTTAGTTTTTGTTCACATTGATTAACCTCATGCATGCTAACAAATCTGCAAGGTGGCGTGCCACCAACCAGTCACAAATGCGCCTTGTGCATTATTAAAGAACTCAGGCTACTAGATGTTACTTCCGTTCAGAGAAAAAGTGGGTCAGTAAGACAGCTCGGTCAAATTGAGCAAGCAAACAGCGAACAGATGCTAAGAAAGTCAGGTCTCGGAAAAAGCAGGTAAAAATGCCAGCTGCATCGGTTTAGAGGGATTAGATACTGACAGATCATCAGTGTATTTAGCAGAAACAGGCTGCCTCGACCACCGTGACTACGCATCTATGGGACATATCAGTTACCTAGCAAATGGAATGCACAACCTCAACGCTTGACATATGTTCCGGAAATGGTTAAAGATCTGACCGTCCTATCGTTCGCTCGCCTACAGTTTGGTAACTGGCAACCTCAAAGCCACCGCGGTTAGTTTTTGTTCAATCGCATTGATTAAAGCCACAAAAACAAAGGATCTGTGCTCGACCAGTAGGTAGCCACCTTTGTCAGATGTGTTTGGCACCACCCACGGAAGCTTCTAATAAAGACGCTTGCGATGGCCGCCTGCTCACTGCATCTGCTCATGTCCAATTCGAGAGTAGCTCTGATACTCTCAGAGACACTGTTATGAAGATCCCAGTACCTTAGTACGGCAGGTAAAAGTCCAGACATGGCTGTGGTTGATGTGGCAATGTATGGTCAGATATGTAGGTTTATCTCGGTCCAGACCCATTCGACGTTTGTCTTGGACCGTAATCGAGGGGCACGAAAAACACAAAACATCCGCCCCGTTGTTTGCTGACCACAAGCCATTTAAATGTAGTACTCACTTCTGCAGCAAATGCAGTCTCCCAGAGAAATGGTGGTCCCCGCGCTGAACCCGATAAAGGAGGCAGACGGACCACGTCACCAACAGTCACAAATAGGATGAGTCAATAATGACGCCCACTCTGGGACAAGTATATCGATGCTCCTCACGCGCCTGCTTGTCACTGACCTTTTCACCATTTTCAAGTAGGCAGCAATGTGGACACACCTCGTCCGGTGATTGAGAAGCTCTCAGAACATAACATTATTTCTTTTTTGCCCGCACGGATTCTGATGTCGACTCTTAGCAAAAATGCTATCTACATCATTTAAGATGCCAGGTACTTTAAAGGTGGTTTGGCGCAAACCGCTACATCCACACTGTGGGTCTAAACGGGTACGCACTCCCGCCTTAAAGGGCAAAGTTATCAACAATAAGCTGGACAGCACACAGCAACGAATAACCTGGCCAACCATTGTTGTTGAATCGGATTTTCAAACCTCAAATAAGTCGAGGTAGTGAACGTGGAACTTCCGGTGGGTTCATTGGAACAAATGCCGTTTTTGCCGCAAGCGCCTTTATGTCCCTGGCCCCAGTTTGACCTACGTGCCTTTAAATGGACGAAAAAGACCGTCTTAGCGGACTTAGTTGCGTCGGCAATGGTGCCCGCTTCCTTAAGACGCCACCGCACTGAGAGTTGTCATCATACGAGTTTGCATGTTCTACCTTGACTGTGCTCCATTTGCTACTTATTCTTTGTTGTCTTACAAGGGTGTGGCAATTCGTACCCTAAGAGCAGTAATTAGGATTTTGTCCCGGAGGGGTACAAGCATTTCATCCTCGAACCCTCTCAAATGTTGCCAAGATGTATGCATGTGGGTGCCTTGAGGTCATGGTGTCGCTGGAACTACTTATAATAGGTTTATTTCCCAGCTTGTTGGGACGTGCCGATTGAGGCGAGAACACGGCAGGCAACAACCAACGAGGCGTGTTGATGCTATGTTTACCGGTTCGTGCTCCTGTAATGCCCAGAAGTTCATCGGTATCACACATTCCTTGCATTTACATGTTTGTGTGTACATGTATGGAGAGCTACCAAAATCTTACCAGCAGAAAGTGGTATTCAAAGATGTCCGCTGATTCCTGTTCTGTTCAGTGACTTCAATAATAAAGTAAACTCTGAGAAGCCCTCTTTTGACTGAGTATATGCGGATGACATTGTTCTCGTTCGCTACGAGGAAATAAGCGTGAAAGATGCTAGAACAGCTGATCAAGTTTAGTCAACCCTTTCGCGTGTTGCCTGCACCCACAAAGTGCAAGGTCCTGCGCAGGGCGCACGGTCTTTGTAAACCTCTTTAAATTTAAAATTGTGAAAACTTTGAGCATTTTTGGGGTGGCAGAGGCAAACAAATTAACCGCACAGAGCACCAGATTCAGAATCATCGAGGGTATGAGGATTGAAGATGCCAAAAATTGGTGCCACTGCCTTCCTGGATGTAGCCACGTGGGCGGCTCTGTGTTTGACTGGCGAACTTGGACGTCATAGATTCTGACCGGTGTCGGAGGCGCTTTTTGTTCTAGTTTTTATTGAGGTTCGTTGAATGAGAGCGCATACGTAGGACGAATTTGCAAGCTATTTCTGAGTTCCGGTACATGTCTCATTTTCTCCCCTTACGTTGTAGGGCCTTAGGAGACTGATTTGACGTGACGGCAAACACAGAAGGGGCGCCAGGGGAGTATCGAACCCCAACATTCACAGCTGATGGCTTCAACCGTTGGTTTGTGTGTGCTCCGGTTATGTTCCATTTGGCTACACTGCAAGGTATAAGCCAAGGAGAGCAGTCTTCTCGCCAATTGGAAAGAAAATGAGGTAGCCTGAAGATACGTTGCGACGTGCAAAGCTGCTACCGCCTCGGTCTTATTTGAGGTCGCACAAACCCAAGGCCGCTCATTCAGCCGACCATAACACACACAATCTTCTCCATGCTCCCAAAAGCGGTCACGTACAAATAAAACAAAATAAACTTGCCGTTCGCTGAACATTAGCATTCATGGCCAGCGTCTGTCAGCTCATTTCGCCATGCATCAACCGTCGTCTTGTCCTGACGCTAATATTAATATTAACAATGTTTATTTTTAACTAGCAAGTGGCATACCTTTAGGTATGTTCATAATGTTATGGTTAGAATTAGAGCACGAGTGGTGAGGTTTGTGGGTGTTGTGAATCTTCTGATAAAGGGACGGTGACATAAACGGTGGACATCATTCGGATTAAGCGTCGTCACGCCTGAGGCGGCATGCGTAATGAACCGAAATTATGGGGGAAATATGTGACGAGACAAGATAAGGTCGTTGGGCTTTAGGGGACGGGTAAAGACAGTACGTTGGAGGGCATAGCAAGAGGCATTTCTCCTTGTACGTGATTAAAAATCTTCAAACTGCTGAAAATGTGGAACAAGAATAACGGATCTGCGGAGGCGGCAGAACTGTCACGATGTGATCGGCCAATTTGAACTAAAGCCGAAAACTGTCACTGCGACTTCTTTGTCATGGGCTGTTGGGCGCATGGCCAGGGTCACTAAAAAGTCTAGGTAGGGACAGTGAAGTGGGGGAATACAGAAAAATGGTCGTAGGAGACTTAGAATCACAGTATGCAGTGAAATTGGAGAGACTCATTAGTGTTGCTGCCAATCGGAGGCAGGGAATACAGAAAAATGGTCGTAGGAGACTTAGAATCACAGTATGCAGTGAAATTGGAGAGACTCATTAGTGTTGCTGCCAGATCGGAGTCAGGTGTAAAAGTTCCCTGGGAGACAGAGTTTACGCAGATGCACAAGAAGGGACGCAAACTGCACGAAAAATGATCGGCTTGGCAGGGGGTACAAAGTAAAAGACACTCAGAGGCTAAAAGCTAATGGATGGTTCAGTAGATTGTAACGAACGCCTCCTGAAGTCTACCTGGGCCATGTTAGAGAACGAGTGGGAGAAAGAGCGCCATCGACGTGGCAAGTGAACATTCACAGGCAAACTATTAAACTGAGTATAAAAATGCCGTGCCATCACCGCGCTGAGATACTTCGGTTTCTGGACGGCCCCTTGAGGGACGTCGTGATTGTGGTAGTTGTGCTGTGATGTGCAATTCTTTTGGCAGCGGGGTGTTGTGGGTTTGCTAAGATATCCCACAGGGAAAGAAAAGTTAACGTACTATTGTAGGTATTATTTGGTTTTGTCCGGTCTGAGATCCATTCACAGATCGATTGGAGCAGATAACCGCCAAATATGACGTCCGCATTACGTACTGCTGCAGGTCAAAGCTTGGGAAGATGATGAAATGGGATGAGATCAAGGCCAGGAGAGTTATGTGAGTCATCAAACAGGGTGTAAATCCAGGCAAACTACTTCCTACGACAGAGGGGCCCATCATAACCCTCCTAATAATGATATTAACGTTTATTCCCAACATGTGGGTGGCATATCGTCAGGCATGATCATAAGTTTTCAATTGGAATGAGACATGCCTGGGGGGATTTTCGGGTACTGAAGATTGCTGGAAAAAGTGGACCGTGCCACGAAGATTTGGCAATATCTGGTGAGAAATAGTAATGATAGTAGGTTCATTTCCCAACTTGCAGGGAGTATGCTGATTGTATATTGATTGGATCGTTACAACCTGAAAGCAGCAGACAACAGCATAACTTGGAGGAAGGTACAAACAACGAGGCAGGCCTATCATAAGAAAGGTTATTGCACTTGCAGGAACTGAGAAAAACTAGGGCAATGGGCATGAAATCTGACTAGTGCAAAGCTGATGCCGGCTGACACGAGCTAAATGTGAGGACCATTGCTGACCATTGGCGACATCAAGCGGTTAAATGAACCGCCAGAATCACTACGAGCTAAATAGAGATGGAGATGGAATACTTCAAGTAGAAACAAATGACAGGTTTTTCATGAAGCAATACGAACCCTTGGACGTCTGATCGGAGGCTAATTAATCAGGTTCTTTTTAGCCACAAATGCCACAGATGATCGACAGTACGGATTTGTATCTCGGAGAACCGTCAGTGGCTGCATGTCTCACTCCTTCGAGACCGTCAATGCAGCCCGTGATGCCGGGCACCCTGTGGCTTCAGTGAGTCTGCATATGTACGAAGCCTTTTACCAGATCCCTCATGCATCTCTGCTGAAGAAACTAAAATCTGTTGGCAGCACTGGACTCTTACCTCAGTGGTTCATCTCTTATCTATCTGACAGGTCACAGATAAAAAAGCTGGTGACAAACGGTCATCCTCACTGCGAATCACCAGTGAGGTCATTCAAGGGAGCGTGCCTGGCCCCATCCTCTCTCAGGTGTGTACTTATGACGTTTTCGGCGCCATATCCCATATACAACCCTTTCTTTTCACGGACGATATAAAAACTGCCTACAAATTTCCTCCCTTCTGTAAAACTTTTGTATTTCGCAGGATTCAACAAGACTCGAACAGTCTGACTCGCCGGTTAAGTGCTTATAGCTTAAGTTTCTCTGTTTCCAAGTCCCACGTAACTCCCTGATGCTGTCCCTGTTGATACGTTCACAGTTAATGAGAACCTCGTCACTCATTACGTTGAGATCAAAGGCCTTGGTCTCTGATACTCTTTCACCTTTAGTTTTTCCCATCAACTCCGGTTTCAGGTTGCCTGAGCATGTGGACTGTGCTTTCCAACATTACGCTCCTTCGATCTTTAAGGCACAAAGTTTGCAACTTTAAAGTTATGAGTGCGACTAACTGTGGAATTCTGACCTTCTTTCTCTTCTATCAATGCACTCGAGAACTTCCAACGTTCATTCACCAAAACGATGTCTCCATAGAACAGCCCTCCCCCTATTCTCCCGCAGTATAGCTGCAAGCCTTGAGCCACTATCGCTCAGACGGTTAAACTATATTTAACTCCCCTACACCGTCTGTTGTACCAAAATACTTCCATAGCAGAGGGTGGGCCAAATGTAAAGTCGTATGCGCGCTATAAATTCCATAGGTCAGGCAACCATTTAGTATGTATTCAGGCGCGTACAAATCCACGACACTACTTCTTCCTGGTTTACTACATTCGCATCTGGAACGGTCTCCCCGATCGGTTTCAGAGTGTCACATATTAACATGTTTTCTCAGTCTGCAGGTTACTTCCTTACTTGATACCCAGCTATTCTCCGATCTTGTTTATGAACAAGGTTCAGACCACCTCTGAGTTTGGCAAAGGTATACTAAGTGGACGAAAAACTATTGAAAACAATAATTAAAATACAAGCCACTCCTTCACTGTACTGATAGCTGTTTAACGGGTCTGGCTTCCCCCGACCGAATAAAATATCTGGTAGCCGGAATTCTTCATTATTGCACAAGCCGCAACCATGATTGTCTGGTAGAATTTCACATTACAGATCTGGTAGCAAGCATGAGGGATGAAAACCTCGTATGGCGGCCGGTTCGTCCTGAAAGGAGAGTCGCAATGTTGCGTTCATATGCCCGCCACCCCGCCATGGGCGCAGATTCTTCGTCCATCGCCGAAGGTTCTGGATATGGCCCTTAATTCAGGAAATCCCCAAAAGGCCAGCGTTGTTTCCCTTTCTTGATGCTTGGCTAAACTCGTTCCGTTTGGGTCATTTAACTGACAAACCTGGAAGCTACAGACGATGAGAAAATAAGAATAAGGACCGGCGTCCCGTCTGCAGAAAAAATTTCGTTAAAAGCAGATGTAATAGCCTGGAGACTCTTTGGTGCCCATGATGAAAATCGACGTGCAGAGCTGTAGCTGCCCTTGTCATAATCGTGGTTGTACCGCATCAAAGCCCACTTAGTAAACCAAACGAAACACCCGCACATACCCGCTCCTTCCAGGAGTGAAGATATACGATGAAAAACATATGTTTACAGAGGCTCCTAGCCATCCGCAACCGGCATGCAAGGCTAGTGCCCAAAGGCCTTTTATTCGCCATGCACCACTCGTTAACTTGAAGCTGATGGCAGTGTTTTAGAAAATGGTGACTATTTCACTTACGCTTACTTTGCTGGTACTGTCCAACTTATGTAATAAATACCAGATTAAATAGTCCATCATTTCATAAGTTCACTCCCATTAGTTCTTACGCACTTGATTTTTCCCACCACACTACCACTCTGCATGCTTATGTCGGCCTGCACCAGATCGCCTGTACTTGAATATCCTATGTTAACGAACACAACCCTTGGTCGCTGATCCACTAAGTACAAATTCATCCCCGTTCTATCTCATGCAATCACTTGTTTTCATCACCCTGATCGTGATAGACGACAAGTTTTTCTTTCTATGTATAATAATACACATTTTTCAACTTGATATCTCCCAAAATTCACCATGCTTTACTAATCTCATCCCAGTCCCTCATAATTCTAAGCTTTGAACATCGGCAACACCCGGTTTGGACGACCTGGTTGGCTGTTATGCACTTAACTTGGCCTATGATCTACATATACAGGATCCACAGACGGAACAAAACACCTGATATCTCATACCAGCTTTATCCTACCTTGTTCCCTTGGCCAACCCGGAAAGAATCCTCCCGTTCAAAGAATCGCACATCACAGCTCAATGGCCTTGATGGTGACGCCCATTATGGAGCTGTCCAAAATCTGAAGTATGCGAGGACAGTGATACCACGACACCCCATGCCAAGTGTGATAGCACACCCGCAACTGTTCCCTTCCTTTTCTTGACCACACTCTCTCGCTCACTCGTTCTACTGACTGCGAACACGAACAAGATCTGCACCTAACCTAAGCTGCCGCCACGATATGTTCATTCCAGTCTGGTGAACCTTCCGCTCGAATTTAACCATCTCTCTGGCCTGTGATTCACGCAAAATTCGGTAACTTCTCATACAGTTCGTTTTCTGGCTCATGTGCTGCCATCATCTCACTCTTCCAAGGAACTATTAGGCTCAACCTCACAACAGCGACACTAGTGTGTCCCTACAGTTTCAATGTATACCATGATTCTGAAATTCCTGTTACTATTAAACACCTTGTTAACCCCTTCAATTCATCATCCCTTCTCACGCTTTTCGTAACCCTGAGCATGGGCCAAGCGGCCCAAGGCCACGAGGCCTCAGCAGTGGTTTTAGGTATATGTTCACTTTGATGTGCTGGATGATGCTGATGCTGCTGCTTTACCATGTCTGATGTCCTGGTTCCGCATTTGTTACCATTTACGCTCTTCTTGTCATGCGTCAGACAAGCCTCTAGTTTTGCCCTCCGTCGCTTTGTTTTCGCCCACCACGTTCAACTCCTAACGATCACATCTCACTCGATATCATCTCGAAAAACCCATAGTAACTGTGCTTTTCTGTCCGTACTGGTTTAGTAGTGACCACACCTACGTCCGATAAGCTCACCGCCTATGGCGTTACCCCTTTTCCCAAACCTCCCTCCTCCCTCCTGTGTCCACATTCCCCACCAGCCACGCTTTCGTTCTAAAATTTTGCTCGAGCCCACCGGTGTGGCACCCGGAAGCTGTTAATAGACAAATTATTATTATTAATAGGGCAAACACTCTAGGTTTGCAGCAGTTAGGGTGGTTATACGAGACTGATCAGTGATGGATCTGCACTCAGTAGTCAAGCCAAGGCGAGATATTGTGCCTAGAAATAAAACGACAAGTGAAATTCACGATGCATGTAGAGTTAGTTTGCCCACAAAACTGAAATCACAAAGCCGGGTCCCAGCCCATCCGTCCCGCTTCAAGTATTCATTGTACTAATCATTTATTTGGAGCATTATTTTACTAATGGTATTGGTTCGGGGCTCTGGCTTTTCCCTACTTGAATGGGAATTCTTGACGTCACTGTCAATCCCAGGAGGTATTTCTCATTAAGCAAAACGCTCACTCCTATTGTCACTCTGTTTCCTCTTCCAGATTCTCGTACTCCTTAGCTCACAGTAAACAACGATTCAGCCGTTTCCACTATAATTTGCAACCCCCTCGTAATTAAATAATTTAGTACCCTTCTTATATACCAAAGACCGGTTCTCGTGCTTACATTTGTAGACAGCCATTGCCATGCTCCTTCATGTCTAGAATGTAAAAAATCATCCAACCTTCAGACTTCTGTTTCCCCTGGTTCCTCTTTCCATCCCAGTCAGTCACACAGGTTTGGATCCATCTAGCCTATCTTTCTTTTGAACGTATTGCCACGGGCCTTCACTTACGCAACCCCATCTAAAATATCCAAAAACACGTCAACGGTCGACTGAGTCGGGAAATGTAAGATGTACTCATTATTGTCTCACTGGCCACACTGCAGTTGCAGGATAGGAGGGAAGATTCACCAGTCGGATATCTACCGACCAGGATGAACCGCCTAACCAAACAGATTACTTTTCGCAAAAACAGTTTTGAGGGCCCGTTCGCACAAGCAGATGCTATATTTCTGGGATGCCTGGTCAATGAGTGTATCATTGTCGGTCTACCCGGCCACTGGCTTGCTCGTCTTTTACCCGGTATGTTATGATTAGAGCTGTGACAAGGCTGTCTTTCAGGCTGTTGCTGAGACAGGAGGAACGGGGGTGTGCCTAACTGATGCAGAAGCGGAGATTTAACTGAAACAGAGAGAGAACAAGGCTGGGTGCAAACCACGTGCACAAGCTGTGAGGAGAGCGGGAGGCTACTGACCAAAATCGAACTGTCAGTGCAGTAAATGAGCCCAAGCTGCAGGGCGGTGCAGCGGGAGTTTCTGATAAGCTCAAACGTGAAGCAGTAAAAGTTGCGAGCAGATTTGCTCGAGGACGCATAAACGGTGTGAACTTAAGTGGGAGAAACTGGTGAAAAAATAGGCCACGGTTAAGCGTGAGGGTGAATTAGGCACTGCCATGAGCGACTTGCCTGTCTGGAAGATTTCTTCATGTAATATTATTCCAGTACAATGTGTGGTTGAAATGTTCACAGATGATAACATCCCTCTGATTTCTGCCGGCGGATAGGACCGAATGCGTTCGACCTAACGGCCACCATCAGCTACCTTTACATCTGCAAAAGGAGTTCCACAAACAGGGTCCAGGGATGCTGGAAGAAATACAAATCGATACAACCGATAGTGAGTACAAATCTCTGGTGGTGCCTGTGAGGGAAGCCAATGGAAAATACCGATTTCACGTGGATATCCGGCGTCTTAACTCACCGACCGTAAGTCGGTTTCTTACTGCCCCTTCTGTTGCAGCGTCCTTTAATTCTATCAGACAATCCCGATATCCGAGCGTTTCGTACTTTCGTTTAGGATAGTGGCAGCTGCCTATCAAGTTAGAGAAGCAGGAGAAAATGGCGTTCATGGCTGGGGACACCCAGTATAAGCTTAGACGGGTGTTGTTTCGTTTTTCGTGGGTACTATTAAATTTCCGGCGCTTGAAACTTCATTTAATGAAGAAAATACGGAATGTTGCAGTGTACGGTGGTGATCTTGTCACATGTAGCGACCCGGAACCAGAAAAATCCATTCACCTGAAAGACATGTTGAAGCGCAATCGGGAGGTGGGACGCTGATAACCGAAGCCAAGACGCATCTCGTTCCATGTTCAGTTACAGAGCTTGGGCAGAAAGTGGGTTAAGGCGAGGCTTACTCACTTCCAGAGAAAATGGCAAGGATCCAGAACTGTGTAGTTTACGATTCAAAGGGGTCCGCACGAAAACAATTCGGACAAGCAGTATTTTACAGCCAGCACGATTACTGCTCCATTGTTTTATATTTCAATGCATATAGACCTGCCAAACCTCACCAGATTTGCCGCGTCACCAGATCCGTTGTTCTGGTTTATCATTTTCAACAATTTGCAGTTTTCTCGTCAGGTATCAAGCAGGATGCCTGTGCTTTCGCCCTCACTTGTGTTGCTTTTGTCTGCCACCTTCATATCCTAACGATCTGATCCTTCTGCAGCTCGATTCGTTGGCCGAGAAGTAGCAGTAACTGCTTTTTCCCTTGCCGGTTTACGGATGACCGCGTCCACCTCAGCCAGCGCCTACCTTTTTGACAGGCGCAATCCCCAGTGTAGGCAAACTTCGCCAGCCATGTTTTATTCTGACTGTACCATTGTGATCATGCCTGGCATTATGCTACCCACCAGTTGGAAATGAACATGAACCTCCTAGGGACGAGGGAAGCGCATTTGGCATCCGAACGTGTCAAACGTGGATGCTGACTCAGTAATCACCGTTAAACTGTCTAGGGTCGGGGGGATGTTAACTGTCCAAGCGGATGGTAGTGACTGGTTATCGAATACTTTGGTCATGCCCTAACTAGCGCTGATAACATGTTTTCAGCAATTGAGGAAGGGTTTTCATCGACCATCTGGAAACTGGGTATGCATAAGCCACGCTTGCTGGCGTCTTGCATGGAAGAGACGGTCCGATATATGCTCCTATGAGGAGTTGGCTGTTCTATAGAGCAGGGAAAAAGGCATGATACGAATGACAGGAAGTAAATGTATGCTGGATCAAGGCGTCATTTGACTCGATCGGTAGTGTCGAGAGAGCAGGCTTTCTCCTCATAATATCCCGGAGACTGAAAGTCGAGGGCCGAACCCGTTTTCTCCTAACAATCAGTATCATAACTAGGATTTCCAAGAATGGAGTTAACAAGAAGGAAGGGACTGCCAAGAATCAGGCTTCTGTGGTGAGTGTGGCAACTGGGTATGGAAACCTCTTGCCAGCCAGCACGATTACGGCGTATTCGAAAGCATCCACTGACTGATGAAGCATAGTTCAAGGATTACAGGTCAGTATCCTCTGGGGTTTTTCACCTGCACCGGGGGTTTGAATTGAGTCATCATAGTGACGTAGGCGATAGCCTCTAACTCTGCACAAACCGCGTACTCGCCATACACTGGTTCCAGCCGCCGCAGTTTCTTTCACCAACGATTTGAGGAGGTGGGGTAGGTAGGTGCACATTAGAGGCGGTTGTTGATATAATTGACGCCGGAGTACAAGGTTGCCGGGGAATGAGGGTGAGGGAGCTATGGATTGTAGGCAATAATTTGGATGCACGAGTGCCATTTGGGGCGCGACTAGGTCATGTCTGAAAATGCCCATAACCAGCCCGAAGTCTTTATTTGGGGAGACAGTAGTGGACGGCGCACCTGATTTTTCCAGTAATGGCTTCTATACATCGATGTTAAGTTATTACTCGGCCTCCCTTGTCACCCTTCGCGCGGTCATCTGAAAAGAACCCTTCAGGAAAGTTGTTCAGCTAAAATACGGGGCACGCGACCAAGCCGGGAAAACCTATAGGATATGATCGGTTCATCTACCGTGGACTAGTGGTTTCCAAAAACCATCTGACGTACTTCAGTATTACTGATCCCGTAGGGTCCGGCACTGCTTCGAAGAAATTGGTGGTCGAACAATGAGAGAATTTCTAAGTCGTTGGCGCATAGCGGTCAGGTTTCTGGAGCGCATACTAGTATGGAGTGTGCCATAGCATTTTAAACTCGACCATCGACGGATTAGCCGACTGATTTGACATGCCAGACAGCCGTGTCCGTCCTATATTTCCTGCTCCGAACACTAGGGTATACCAAAAGACACGGTAGTTTCAGAAAGCTCTTTATGGAGACTGTAGAGTCTGGCTACCCAATAAGTTAGTTTACGAGGAGTGTGTGGCAAAGAAATAAAAATAATTACGCTAAGGTGGGTATACAAAAATAAAGAGATCAGATGGAACAGACTCACTAACACTTGTTCTCTTTAAAATAGTTCGTCGTTGGCCCAGGTCGGCGAATAAACAATAATCCAATTATGTTGGTCCAGAGGTCTTCTTCTGAATAGTTCACACACAATAGATTCCGAAGATGGTCTGAAATGTTTTGGTACCAGTGTTAGTACATGAGACTCGCGAATGACCGCTACAAGCGCGAGCGCCATCAGAAGAGAGAGTTGAAGCACGTGGCCACGATTGTATTTCGTGAGATTGTACAAGTGCGAGTTTTTTGTAGTTTTTCGTATTCAAACAACGAAAGATTATGCAATTAATGAAATAGGTAGTTATAGTAGAAGTAAAATAAAGGTACAAAACGCCACACTACCCAATCAATCGAGCTTTGACCATGAAAGGGTAAAACGCCCGAATAACTGTAGTAACGAGTCAAAAGTTGCTCACTTGAAGTTTCGCACCTAAGTGAGGTACAAAACGCCACACTACTCCCCCAATCGAGCTTTGACCATGAAAGGGTAAAACGCCCGAATAACTGTAGTAACGAGTCAAAAGTTGCTCACTTGAAGTTTCGTAATCACCTAAGTGCTGAGGGAAACGGGTGCGTCGTCCGGAACGACTAGTGGAAGGAGTGAGGTTGGCGGGAGGGGTATCTTGGGTAGGTGTGGGTGTTGTTGGGATAGCAGGTTTGCCGGATGTGGTCGTGGGTGCTTCAATGTAGGCAGGTTTCAGACGACCAATGGAGACGGTATCGCGCTTTCCGCTTCTCTCTAAAACAAAGTATTTGGAGTGACGTTCGATGACCTTGAAGGAGCCATCATAACAGGGTTGGAAGGATTTCCTCGTTGTGTCATGTCGGACAAACACAAAAGATGCAGAAGAGAGATGGGCTGAGATGTGTGCTGTTCGCGTTGATCGTCTGGTCGGCGTCGCACGATGTTCGGAGATATGCTGTTCCAGACAGGTGACGAATGTTACGGGTGATTCGGGCTGCGCGCCATAGGGAGAAACCATTTCATCGGGTAAACTTAAAGTTGTACCGTACACTAGTTCGGCTGGTGAACAGTGAAGATCCTCCCTAATAGTGGGGCGAATAGCAAGCAAAATGAGGGGTAAAGAAGAGGACCATGAAGATGGATTCATTTAGGCAGTCAATGCAGCTTTGAGGTATCGAAACGGAAACGCTCAAACAGACCGTTGGAACAGGGATGATACGCGGCAGTCGATATGTGACGGAAACCGAATAGTGTAGAAAACTCACGGAGGAGATTACACTGAAATTGCGAACCGCGATCCGTAGTAACGGTGGAAGGTATACCAAAATTACTCACCCGGTGCTGCAAAAATGAAAGGGTAACCGTTTCAGCTGAAGTATCCGAAATGGGTACAGCTACTGGCCAACGGGTAAAACGATCGATCATGGTAAGAATATGCGTGAAACGGTTTGATGGGGAGAGTGGACCAACAATGTCGAGATGGACGTGTGTGAATCGAGCATCAGGAACGGTAAATGAATCGATAGGTGGGTCTGTATGCCGAGTTACTTTACTGCGTTGACATGCGATGCACTGTTTGGCCCAGGATATCAGGTCCTTATTCATGAAGGGCCATACAAAGCGTGCACTAATCAACTTCCTGGTTGCTCTGATTCCTGGATGAGAAAATCCATGAAAGTGGAGAAAACAACCCGTCGAAAGGCTTCGGGGACAATTGGGTGAGCTGAGCCTGTAGACATATCACAAAAAATGGTTCCGGATTGGAGGGGTAACGGAATTGAAGAGACTTGAAATGAAGGGAACGATAGAATGGGCAAAAAATTAGGAGCACTATTTTGAAGGTTAGCCAGCCCGGCTAGGTCCAGCTGCGTGGAAGGGTGAAGAGCGTTGATGTCAGGACGGGATGGGGCATCTGCGACGACATTGTCCGAACCTGGAGTGTACCGAATGTCGGTAGTGAACTGTGAAATATAGTCGAGATTGCGTATCTCGCGTGGTGAATATCGGTCAGGCTTGGCGTTGAGGGCATAGGTGAGTAGCTTATGGTCTGTTTGAATGTTAAACGATCTACCCTCTAACAAGTGACGGAAATGCCGAATAGCAAGGTAAATTGTGAGTAATTCACGACCAAAAGCACTGTAACGCATTTGGGCAGCCTTGATTTTCTGCGAGAAAAACGCTAATGGTTGAGATGTGTTTCTAACAATTTGATGAGGCACGGCACCGACGGCAGCGTTTGAAGCTTCAGTTGTCAAAATCAGCTTTGTGCCTTCGTGAGTATCGAGGAGAGATAACTTTGTGGCCTGAGCAATGGCTTGCTTGGCTCTTTTGAAAGCGGCAATGGCGGCGGGGGGCAAAATAACAGATTTTTCTTTGGAGCCGAGTAAATCGGTCAGTGGCTGCAAAATATCTGCAAAGTGAGGGATGAATCGCCGGTAGTAGTTGATGATACCTATGAAACGATGAAGTTGGGTGAGAGTCGTTGGTATGGGAAATGACTCTAGGGCCAAAACGTGATCGGGTAATGGTGAAATACCTGTGGTGTCGAAGTGGTGGCCAAGAAAATCCAGGCTAGTAACACCGAATAAGCGTTTGTCAATGTTCAAACGTATGTTGTGAGTGGAAAAACCATCAAACACTGCTCTAAGATGAACCGCATGTTCGGTTGGGGAGGTGCTAGCGACTAAAACGTGCCGCTGGCCATTCGCACAATGGATTGAGTTCTCGAAATCTACGGCATTTTCAGACTTGCCACTTCATAGTGCAGAATGTCTATGTATAATGTATATGCTCCTGTATTATTAAAAATCCTTTACTATGGCGATTTGTTTAATAAACACCGCTGACTTTGAATAAGTTACCTGATGATAAAAAATCGCGAATTGTGGAAAAGGTTGACTCACATACAATGAACGTAACCCTCAGGTATTTTTCCACCGGAACAGATTTCCCCAACATTCTAGAATCTAAATGGCCGTTGGAGATGCAACATATGCGTAGGCGCATTCGTGCAAACAAATTTCGGTCGATGATTCTTCGTTGTCAGTAAAAATTCTGTAGTGCACGCTAATTGTTTGCTAAACATCGTGCACGTTGACTGGCAAATTACAGAGTTTTCATTATAGGTTCCGAATCACGGGAGAAAGACCTCGAGGTTTATCGATCTTAACCGACGCACACCACTAACATGCGGCTTGGGTACACGATGCCTAACTAATCCATCCATCAGTAACGGAGAAAAGGCTCAAAATTGACGTCTTAAAATTTTGAGATATATTGGTCATTTTGAAGTTTATATGTCTTTCTGTGAGGCGTATTTTCTTCTTCCTGAGGAGCGTTCATTTGGCTGTTGAAGTCCTGAAATGAGAGGAAGATATAATTCACGTTATCGAAATATCAACATAAGGCAGGTGGCCGATATGCAGGTAGAGATTCTTACCCCAAAATTCACTGCAGCGACTATGCTGTCGTAGATGCCTGTTCACATAATGCCATCTTCAGCTGTTATTTTGCATGCCTGTTTACTGCACCTCTCAAGAAATACGAGACTTACATGTAATGCATAGTACCTCATTAACAAACTTTTCGGAGCCGATGGGTCACATGAAGTCATATTCGTCTGTTTCATCTAGCTGGCGCTCTACAGAGTTAGTCGTAGTTGTCAGACATTGACTCACGGTTGCCGAGTAGTTCCTCTGTGGACCCGAAAACACGGACGCACGCAGATTTACGGGACACACAGTGCTGGGAATCTGTGCTTCGGTCCAGGTCAACATCATAAGATGCCCTCTTTGCGGAACGGGTAGCAAGCACACCGCTGCGTTTTCGGGATCGGCCCGGAGCTAAGAACCAGAAGTGATTTATTTTCATGTGGACTCACCTTTGGGACAAGCCTGAAGAGCATCACCACACAGTGGGCAGGGTTCACCGTCACAACAGTCGGCGTGATATGACACGCAATCCGTTGTACACCAGCGGTCACTGGTAGTAGTAGGCCGGTCACAGAGCACACAGCCAGCATTGGTGGATTGGAAAGCAATCTAAGAAAAGTCAACGATGAATAGTTCTTACTGCTCGGAACGGACGGATCTGGAGATACAGAGAACAGGTGTACGCAGGGGGGCCACATCCCCTGTTAGGTATAAGTTAGTTTACGCAGCTCGACCTCGCCTTGTTTGTTTCGACACTTTCATACGGCAGCCGCGGCGGTCGCGGACCCAAGTGTCTCAAAACGAGAGAGCATGCATATGTCGTCATTCGACAGACAACGTTTAGAACGTAGGCGTCACCCTCCAGGATTTGCCGCCTGTCGCAGCGGTACGACGTGTGCATCTCAAACTCCCGCATGTGCCACTTGGCGTGCCGGAGCACCTTTTAAATGACATGCTCCAACGTGTCGGAGTGGTGCACCCGATCTTTAAGGCGCCCGTTCGCATTCTCCAGTCGGTTGTTGATCACATTACCGAAATGAACCATTCCGCACTGTGCGTGTACGGCCCATTTTCGGGTGATGTACAACCAACGAGCCGTGAGATAGGAGAGGAATCGGGGATCGGTTCGGCGCAGAAGCTGTAGATCTTGTCGGAATCTGTGTGCTTGTAATATGATGAACATAAAACCTACTGTACAGCACTGTCCAGGCGAGCCATGCGGTGAAGTACGTGCCGGCTGTTCGCGGAATGTGTCTATGACCAAAAATACATGGATATTAAATGATACATACGTGCTTTCCGATGGCTTTGCGGACATGAAAGTAGCAAAGCATAATGTCACAGCCGAACACGACTCTTGCCGCACGCAGTTGCGCCGCCAAATTGCCCATTACAAAGGTCCTGACCGGATACGCTTCGCCCATCATTTCCTCGAATAAGCCGAACAGTTTACGCATGGGAGTAAACTGCTCGCTCTCTATGAACGCATACATAACCGGACGCCCGGTTCCCATGCCGTCCGCTATCAAGAATGTGTATAGTTTATATCTAAATATTAGATGCTTTAAAAAACTTACCCAAGGCGGTTTGTTTCATGTGTCCCGTTTAAATTAACTACATCAGAAAATCATCGGAATAACGCTATCTACTGCCATCGGGAGAAGTATATGTGGCTATAGTGACCTTCCTCTCCCTGACACACAAGGACGCGTCGGGTCTTCCGAAGTTTTGCCAGAACCGAAGGCACATCGTCTGCTATATTAGAACCCAACCATTCGGCACCTACTCAACATAGCCGGTCGACACTTCCGGCGGTAGTTGTGTATATCCTTAGTTGTAAGAATCTTTCCGTATTCATCCGCCACAAACTGCCGCACATCGGATGACGGCGTTCCATATCTCAGCAGGGCCTGGCATGTGCCCAACTCGTCTTCGGTTAGGCGTCGATTGACTGGAAGCCGATCGTACAGAATCTTTGACAGTTTGTGGTTGTGTTCCACAAAATTAGAGGTCACTGTCAGTTGGTTCCTTTGCCTCCGTAGACAAAACCGCACTGGGCAGCTGGTGCTTCGCGTACTTTTTTATTAGAAATTACGCGCGGCTTACTAGCTTCTTCGGATTCCACGGCTTTCCGTTTTTCTTGGAGGCGCTTGCTGCATTTGTAGTACACTCATTCGTAACGCAAGATAGTGTTGGTGCTTCGATTCCTGGATGAACGCACAAATATCACAAAGTTATCCTTCATGCATTCATTTAATCTCTTCTCAAATGCCGTGAAGGATGAAAAGGAGACGCCCACAAATTTCTCAACGAAAGCCACTTCCGAAGTCATAGCAGGCGAAGTTCAAAGCCGAACGTGCGCCAATAATTTTCAAAAGAGATCGATTAAAACAAATCGCAAAAAATGACGGCAGATGAGGGTGGTTTTAAGTCCTCGCATATATGCACAGAAGTGCAACATTTTGACGTTAAAGTTTTTATTTCGCCCGCAGGGGTTTCACAGATAAATGCATTGTGCGTCTAGCCGCGGGCCTAAAACATCGTCAAGGTAGGCATACACAAGCGGTAAGCCACGTAAAACCTCGTTTATGAAGCGTTGAAACTTTTGGGCTGCATTTCAAAGACCAAAGGACATACGCGTGAGTTCGAAAAGGCCAAACGGTGTTATGATGGCTGTTTTATGAATGTCATCCGGGGCTACGGGTATGTGGTAGTATGCTCGTACGAGATCGAGTTTGGAAATGTTTGTGTGACTTAGGGTGCTCGCGAAATCGCGGATATGGGGCGGGGTACCTGTCTGGGATGATAACCTTGTTGAGAGAACGGTAATCTCCACAGGGTCTCCAATCGCCTTTAGATTTCTTAGGTACCATAGTTAGGGGTGATGACCGATGACTCGATGAAGGGCGGATGATGCTGAGTTCGAGCACGTGTTCGAACTCGTGTTTTGCGATTTGCAGCTTATCCGGATGAAGTCGGCGGGGGGTGGCATGGACGGGTGGACCTCTCGTCCGAATGTGGTGAACGACGGAATGAGTTACCGGTTGGGTGTACCGACATGGATCGGTAAGGGTTGGAAAATCCCTAAGTATGTCCGAAAAATGTGAATCCGGTAGGATAACCCGGATACCTGTGGATGAATTTGGGGCACTAATTCCGTTGACTGAGAGGGAGGTTAGCGTGTCTAACAGACGTTTGTGCCGCACGTCGACAGATAGATTGTGATGGGTCGGGAAATCTGCACCGATGATGGGTGTTTGGACGTCGGCCAAAAGAAAGATCCACTTGAACGCACGTTGCAATCCGAGGTCAAGTGTGAGAGAACGTTCGCCGTATGCAGCGATAAGGGTACCGTTAGCGGCTTGTAAGGAGAAAGGAGAATCGGGAAGTGGATTCTTATGTGGTAGCACACTAACTTCAGCTTCCGTATCTACGAGGAAACGTAGACCACTTGAACGGTCGGTGATGTGGAATGGGCGACTAGTGCGGGGAGGGCCACAGACAGTCATCGCCGTTACTGACTGACCGGGCTGTTTAAAGGGGTGTTGGAACGCGGCTTGAAGGATCAAGGTGGTCGACACTTGCGTGCTTTTGGGCCATAAGATCGGTGAAACCAGCACCAAGAGGGACGAGCACGAGATAACGATCTGGATCGTGAACGTGGTCGATGCCTGTTGATCTATAACCGTTGTAGGCGACCGGTCAAAGCATCAAACTTGGCTTGTTAGTGCGATATAGAAGCAAGGAGCGGGTTGGAATCTGTAGTGGGCGCAGGGCGGGAGACGGAGTTTACGGGGTTTCTGGGATAAGTTTCGTGGATCTTATCCACCATTTGGGCTAACTGCTCCAAGCTGTGACCATCAACGAAAGCGCTGATGACGCGGGATATGGAGGGCAGAAGTTTGTCGAGCCATAGATGGGCCATGATTTCCACTGCTAGCTTACGGCCGCAGAAGAGACTGCGCATGTGGCGAAGCAGTTGTGATGGCGATCTGTCACCAAGTTCGGCAGTGGTGAATAGATCCCGTAGCATCTTGTTTTTTGATTTCCCTGTCCTACTAATGACGGCCGCTCGAAAGGCGTCATGCGGATTTTCCTGAGGAATATCTTCCAACAGATCTCCAACTTCTGTTGCTACATCACAAGGAAGATGCTGGACAACATAGGAAAACCGGGTGACTTGGGAAGTGATGCGTCGGGTAGCAAAAACAGCCTCAATCTAGTGAAACCATACCCTGGGGTTGCGTGGATTGTAGTCTGGCAAACGTGTGCTAATTGCATTCTCGACTAAATCCGCTGAATCAAAGTGTGCCTTCATAATTAACTGGCAAAGAAAACAAAATCACGACGACTTGAAAGAAAAAGCTTTCAAAAAATATCTAGAAATACTCGGGCTCACCAAATTTGTAGTGGTCTGGTTACCCAATAAGTTAGTTTACCAGGAGTGTGTGGCAAAGAAATAAAAATAATTACGCTAAGGTGGGTATACAAAAATAAAGAGATCAGATGGAACAGACTCACTAACACTTGTTCTCTTTAAAATAGTTCGTCGTTGGCCCAGGTCGGCGAATAAACAATAATCCAATTATGTTGGTCCAGAGGTCTTCTTCTGAATAGTT